>NC_079165.1:26929981-26964981 GCF_947568905.1 Ostrea edulis | reverse complement strand
GTCCTTAATCACTTAAGTACCTTACTTTTCTTGTTGGAATATTGATAAATTGTGCAATATCTTTAATGCACTCTACTTTAATAGAAGGGAAATATTTCTTTTTGTCCTCTGCACTGATGAAAGAAGGGAGTATTGATTTTGTTCTGTCTCTATATTATATATCAATCTGCCTGTCTCTAACACCTCAGTTTCACATGATATTTCACCTCTCCTCTAAGTGTTTGGAGTGAAATAATGGATCTCTGGATTATCACAAATTTTTTGTGAGAGGGCATACATTCATTTAATTTACATATTAGCGCTTCAATTTCTTCTGCCAGTCTAGTGAAATATTGAAAATACTGTGTAGTTTTCCATTTCATTAATGTATCTTCAATTGATTAATAGCACAAGGTTTTGACACAATCTGAGCAAAATGGTATATATAATATAATAGTGAGTATACTATATATACCAGTTTGCTCAGATTGTGTCAAAACCCTGTGATTAAAAGCAAACATGTTAAAATCTTGAAACTATTCAAAAATTCTGTTATCATATTTATTCTTCTTTATTTAAATGATTGCAACATTAGTCTGCTATGCATTTTGAAATATCACAATGTATTTGTGATAAGAAAATATAAAGATATGAACAAAGAGGGATAACTCTAAATCTTATATCGACAGTTAGCAATGGCCAGTGACAAGTTGTCATCCATCCAGGAACCTTTGTTGAACCTTGACCTCGATGTTCAGACTGAGGCTTCCACGCAAACACACTCGCTCGAGATGACACGGGAGGACCTAAAAAACCTTATCACAAGTTTGGAAGGAGCGAATCGGGTATGTCTTTCTTGTGAAGATTAGGTGAAGTCAGTGGTAAGAAGTTGGAGGAAGTAAATTTTGTTTTAATTTATAACTCATTGAAAAAGAACATGCACACAACACACTAAGAGAGATTTCCTGAGCAAATTAATTAATTATGCTTTGAAAAAGTATTGACTTCATTATAATATTGCAAAATGTTAAAATCCTTTATATGTCTGAAGACTTCAAATGGAAAGCCCATTTGGCTGACTTAAAGGGACATGGACACAATTTGAGCTTAAAATGTTCAATTTTTATTTTTTCCATTTTAAATTTGATTTTTACAATGCTGAATACCAGTAGCCATTTAAAAACACATCTTAGTAAAATGTTACAAAATTGTATATTGATGATTAATGATTAGATATAGTAACTTTGTAAATGCATAATTTTCAGCATTCAGGACACTTTTTATGGAATTTGCATTCAAATCACCCAAACGTTCAGAGTATTTATCCCTTAATTGATCGTATTTCATACAAAATAAAAAGGATAAGCCTTTTGCTTGATTACATATTTCATGATGGTGATTTATATTGACTAAAGTTTTAACAGAGGTAAATTGACATGTATTTTTTTGCGAAGATACTTTTCAGAATGTATTCAAGTAATTGAAAGATCAATTTAGAGTAATCTTTTTCAATTTAAACCCCAAATGTTTGGACTCATGGACTCCTGGGCTGAGTTTTACTAAAGGTCATAAATTTTGTCACAGACATAAACATAGACTTTACGACTGATCTTAGGACCTTTAGTAAAATTCGCTCCTGTAGGTCATAGCTGAGTTGATATGGCTCCGCCCACCTTGTCACTTGGATTTTATAGTAACTGATGAATATCAGGGGGAACAGTACAAGATGTACTGGTGATTGATATTTATAGAATCACTCTTTCTTGAGTTCAGAATGTTAGCCATAATTTTGCAGGTTCTTCAGCAGTGGAAAACATGATAAACCTTATCACCCTACCAATGTCGCTGGATCTTCCATAGTCGCAGGAACCGGTCACAGGGAATGGACTTTATGATAACAGATTTTGACGGAAGTTGACTCGGAAACAATTTGTGTTTAACATTTCCTTATACTCAGTGCAATAAAGAAGTAAAAATGTATTATACATTTGTTTTATCTATATTTTATATTGAACAATTTTAGTTTAACAAGAACTTTATGATGGGTTCTCTTGTATTACAACACTGTTCAGACTTGGGGAAATAATAACATTGAAATAAATGTTGTTTAGGTGAATAATGTTGAATAAAAGTTGAGTTTTTAAAAATATCCAGCACTGCTTTCACAGTCAGTTGATCGAGGAATGTAGCAGGGGTCGTCACTATACTGCGTGACTGTCTAATCTGTATTGTGACTGATTATGGCAATATTTCTGTGAACTAACTAACCAATAGCGGATTTAGACGAGATGCAACCCACCCCCCACTGTTTTTGCACAAATGAACAAGGCATTACTGGCACCGCATTTATTCTTGGACTGGCTGGAGATGCTGCAACACTATGTGCCAATGGCCTTGAATTTGAAGCCATTACAATGGAGATTGTGTATTATAACTGTGTTGTTGGCCCTTATTGATAAGTAAATACATATCGTAGCTTTTTAGGCCTATCGCAATTGGTCTATCGTTGCCCGTCGTGTGTTAACAATTGAACATTTTAAACTTCTTTTTGATAACTACCATTCCAATTCTTTTCAAATTTGGTATGAAGCATCTTTTGGACAAGGATTAAATAAACTGTAAATTTCATAACTCCTACACCCCTGGGGCCTTAGGGGAGGGGCAAAAATTGACCAATTTTCAAAAATCTTCTCTAGAACCCTACATGAATAAGAAAAACTAATAGTGATGTAGAGCAGGAAGGCCTTTACCAAAAATGTAAATTTTATGATCCTTGGGGTAGAGGTTCTGACTCCAAGGTGGGGCCAAACTTGATATATATAGTGTATAAGTTAAATAATATCTTCTTTAATGCTATTGATGCTGAAATAAAACTAAATAGATATTTAGAAGGAGTAAGTAGTCCTTTATATTAAAATATTACCAAAATTGTAAATTTCATAATTCTAGTGGGTAAGGGTTCGGTTCCAGGATGAAGCCAAAATTATGATAGGACTTCTTGAAGTTTGTTGATATGGTATAAATACTAAATGCATATTTAGGAAAAGCGGAAAAGGATGTACCAAAATTGTGAATTTGGCAACCCTGGGGTTTCGACTCTAGGATAGGTCAAAATTAGTCATTTCATGTTAATGTTACATATATTATGTAAAGTCTTTCAACAGTATATGCTCTTTTGAGGGCATTTAAGTTTTAAGAACACATTTTGTTTTTAATATATATGTACTTTTGCTGAATATTAGAATTTAGCTTAGATATTCAGAACAAGAATTATTTTTTTGTAGCCCTTGGGACTAGTACTCAGGTGACCTATAAAGTCAGTAAGCCTCTTGTTACATCTATCCATCTGTTTACATCCCCCCCCCCCCCCCCCCCGGGACAGAAAACGAAATAAATATAAACAACCGGGACACCCATCCTCCATAAGCCACTTGATCGTGACCTGTAAACCAATCATAGCCCATTTTATGTTGATACTTTGTTTGTGGTACTTCACCTATAGCTGGTGAGTGGAAAATTCTAGAAAAGACGTAAAACAAACAATAAATTAATCAGTCAATAAACAGTGTTTTAAACTGGTCGGAAAGGTAGCTAGTATATCCAGATCATCACTATTTTTGTTAGTCATTGACCATTTCAAGTAATTTTAGCTGCCCAACTTCAAAGTACACCATTTTAATGCCCCTGCCACAAAGTGGTCGAGGCGTATAGTTTTGTCAGTCCTTCTGCGACACCCAGTTTTCCCACACATTTTTTTTTTTAAATACCTTGAGATATTGAACTGATTATTGAAGATAGCTGTTTAATTCTGCAAAGGACAATCTGTGTAAGGGTACATAACTTTGTTTTAATCTGTAATGTACAATCTGTGTGAGGGTAGATTACTCTGTTTAATTCTGTAATGTACAATCTGTGTGAGGGTAGATAACTCTGTTTAATTCTGTAATGTACAATTTGTGTGCGGGTAAGTAACTCTGTTTAATTCTGTAATGTACAATTTGAGTGAGGGTAGATAACTCTGTTTAATTCTGTAATGGCAGTCTGTTTGAGGATAGATAACTGTTTAATTCTGTAATGTACAATTCTGTGAGGGTAGATAACTCTGTTTAATTCTGTAGTGTACAATGTGTGTGAGGGTAGATAACTGTTTAATTCTGTAATGTACAATCTGTGTGAGGGTAGATAACTGTTTAATTCTGTAATGTACAATGTGTGTGAAGGTAGATAACTCTGTTTAATTCTGTAATGTACAATCTGTGTTGTTGTCGGTTCCTTTTTATATCACGGGTAGTGTCCACACTAGTGGTCCCCCTTCCAGGTATCTGGCTGGCTGCACGCATGGCAGATCTCACCTCAGATCTCCATTCTTTCCGGTCTTGAGGGTCGGCAGTTGAGAGCTTCCATTCTCTACGATCTTTCTCCGTCAACTCTCTCCAAGATAGCATTGGCCGACCAACTCTACGTCTCCCAGGAACTTGTATATTTAAAGCGCACTTGACTGCACTGCTGGATCTGACAACGTGCCCATACCAGCGGAGTCTCCTTTCCCTTAAGATGAGGTCGAAGTCGTCGATGCCAATCCGCCCCAGCAATTCAGTTGAACTTACAGCAGCCATATCTTCAGGCTTGATGTTACAGATCTGTCTTATCATGGCCATGTCATTGCGTAGTAGGCGATGAAGATTTGGCTTGGTCAGTGCCCAGGTCTCACTGGCATAGAGCATAGGTGTTATACACTCGACCACGGGTCTTATACGACAGGTGGCGTGATGTCAGGACTGGTAGCAACTCCCTGAACTTTTTCCAGGCAGAAAGTATTACAGAATTAAACCGAGTTATCTACCCTCACACACATTGTACATTACAGAATTAAACAGTTATCTACCCTCACACAGATTGTACATTACAGAATTAAACAGTTATCTACCCTCACACACATTGTACATTATTGTACATTGTACAATGTGTGTGAGGGTAGATAACTCTGTTTAATTCTGTAATGTACAATGTGTGTGAGGGTAGATAACTCTGTTTAATTCTGTAATGTACAATCTGTGTGAGGATACATAACTCTGTTTAATTCTGTAATGTACAATGTGTGTGAGGGTAGATAACTCTGTTTAATTCTGTAATGTACAATCTGTGTGAGGGTAGATAACTCTGTTTAATTCTGTAATGTACAATCTGTGTGAGAGTAGATAACTGTCTAATTCTGTAATGTACAATGTTTGTGAGGGTAGATAACTCTGTTTAATTCTGTAATGTATAATGTGTGTGAGGGTAGATAACTCTGTTTAATTCTGTAATGTACAATCTGTGTGAGGGTAGATAACTCTGTTTAATTCTGTAATGTACAATCTGTGTGAAGATACATAACTCTGTTTAATTCTGTAATGTACAATGTTTGTGAGGGTAGATAACTCTGTTTAATTCTGTAATGTACAATGTGTGTGAGGGTAGATAACTCTGTTTAATTATGTAATGTACAATGTGTGTGAGGGTAGATAACTGTTTAATTTTGTAATGTACAATGTGTGTGAGGGTAGATAACTGTTTAATTCTGTAATGTACAATCTGTGTGAGGGTAGATAACTCTGTTTAATTCTGTAATGTACAATCTGTGTGAGGGTAGATAACTCTGTTTAATTCTGTAATGTACAATGTGTGTGAGGGTAGATAACTCTGATTAATTCTGTAATGTATAATCTGTGTGAGGGTAGATAACTCTGTTTAATTCTGTAATGTACAATCTGTGTGAGAGTAGATAACTGTCTAATTCTGTAATGTACAATCTGTGTGAGGGTAGATAACTCTGTTTAATTCTGTAATGTACAATCTGTGTGAGGGTAGATAACTCTGTTTAATTCTGTAATGTACAATGTGTGTGAGGGTAGATAACTCTGTTTAATTTTGTAATGTACAATCTATGTGAGGGTAGATAACTCTGTTTAATTCTGTAATGTACAATCTGTGTGAGTGTAGATAACTCTGTTTAATTCTGTAATGTACAATGTGTGTGAGGGTAGATAACTCTGTTTAATTCTGTAATGTACAATGTGTGTGAGGGTAGATAACTCTGTTTAATTTTGTAATGTACAATCTATGTGAGGGTAGATAACTGTTTAATTCTGTAATGTACAATCTATGTGAGGGTAGATAACTGTTTAATTCTGTAATGTACAATCTGTGTGAGGGTAGATAACTCTGTTTAATTCTGTAGTGTACAATGTGTGTGAGGGTAGATAACTGTTTAATTCTGTAATGTACAATCTGTGTGAGGGTAGATAACTCTGTTTAATTCTGTAATGTACAAGGTGTGTGAGGGCAGATAGCTCTGTTTAATTCTGTAATGTACCATCGGTGTGAGGGTAAGTAACTCTGTTTAATTCTGTAATGTACCATCGGTGTGAGGGTAAGTAACTCTGTTTAATTCTGTAATATACAATCTGTGTGAGGGTAGATAACTCAGTTTAATTCTGCGATGTACAATCTGTGTGAGGGTAGATAATTCTGTTTAATCCTGTAATGTACAATGTGTGTGAGGGTAGATAACTCTGTTTAATTCTGTAATGTACAAGGTGTGTGAGGGTAGATAACTCTGTTTAATTCTGTAATGTACAAGGTGTGTGAGGGTAGATAACTATGTTTAATTCTGTAATGTACAATGTGTGTGAGGTTAGATAACTGTTTAATTCTGTAATATACAATCTGTGTGAGGGTAGATAACTCTGTTTAATTCTGCGATGTACAATCTGTGTGAGGGTAGATAATTCTGTTTAATCCTGTAATGTACAGTCTGTTTGAGGGTAGATAACTCTGTTTAATTCTGTAATGTACAATCTGTGTGAGGGTAGATAACTCTGTTTAATTCTGTAATGTACAAGGTGTGTGAGGGTAGATAACTCTGTTTAATTCTGTAATGTACAAGGTGTGTGAGGGTAGATAACTCTGTTTAATTCTGTAATGTACAAGGTGTGTGAGGGTAGATAACTCTGTTTAATTCTGTAATGTACAATGTGTGTGAGGTTAGATAACTGTTTAATTCTGTAATGTACAAGGTGTGTGAGGGTAGATAGCTCTGTTTAATTCTGTAATGTACAATCTGTGTGAGGGTAGATAACTCTGTTTAATTCTGTAATGTACAATCTGTGTGAGGGTAGATAACTCTGTTTAATTCTGTAATGTACAATCTGTGTGAGGGTAGATAACTCTGTTTAATTCTGTAATGTACAAGGTGTGTGAGGGTAGATAACTCTGTTTAATTCTGTAATGTACAATGTATGTGAGGGTAGATAATTCTGTTTAATTCTGTAATGGCACAGTCTGTTTAAGGGTAGATAACTCTTGTTTAATTCTGTAATGTACAATGTGTGTGAGGGTAGATAACTCTGTTTAATTCTGTAATGGCACAGTCTGTGTGAGGGTAGATAACTCTGTTTTATTCTGTAATGTACAATCTCTGTGAGGGTAGATAACTGTTTAATTCTGTAATGTACAATGTGTGTGAGGGTAGCTTACTCTGTTTAATTCTGTAATGTACAATGTGTGTGAGGGTAGATAACTGTTTAATTCTGCAATGTACAATGTATGTGAGGGTAGATAATTCTGTTTAATTCTGTAATGGCACAGTCTGTTTAAGGGTAGATAACTCTTGTTTAATTCTGTAATGTACAATGTGTGTGAGGGTAGATAACTCTGTTTAATTCTGTAATGTACAATCTGTGTGAGTGTAGATAACTCTGTTTAATTCTGTAATGTACAATGTGTGTGAGGGTAGATAACTCTGTTTAATTCTGTAATGTACAATGTACATATTAAAAATGATACAGCATGTTATAAAAGTAGTAAAAGGAAATTATAATAGCATTAACTCAGATAATATCAAAACAATGCTAGGAAAACATCAATAATGTGAAGTAAAATTACTAAAATCTGAAACATGATATGCATTGGGGAAAAAATGTTTCACGCCGTACTATCAAATGATTAAAAATATAATAGTTGAAATAAATGTACAATTATATACTTGAAAAAGTCGATCATGTTAATATGATGGTAAAGAAACCTTAAAGATTTAACCACCTATAATACAAATAATATGCAAGTCTAAAAAGATGTGTTTTTAAAAGTCAATTCTGTAATATACAATGTATGTGAGGATACATAACTCTGTTTAATTCTGTAATGTACAATATGTGTGAGGATACATAACTCTGTTTAATTCTGTAATGTACAATGTGTGTGAGGGTAGATAACTCTGTTTAATTCTGTAATGTACAATCTGTGTGAGGATACATAACTCTGTTTAATTCTGTAATGTACAATGTGTGTGAGGGTACATAACTCTGTTTAATTCTTCTGTAATCTACAATGTGTGTGAGGGTAGATAACTGTTTAATTCTGTAATGTACAATGTATGTGAGGGTAGATAACTCTGTTTAATTCTGTAATGTACAATCTGTGAGGGTAGATAACTCTGTTTAATTCTGTAATGTACAATCTGTTGAGGATACACAACTCTGTTTAATTCTGTGATGTACAATCTGTGTGAGGGTAGATAACTCTGTTTAATTCTGTAATGTACAATCTGTGTGAGGGAAGATAACTCTGTTTAATTCTGTTTTTTACAATGTGTGTGAGGGTAGATAATTGTGTTTAATTCTGTAATGTACAATCTGTAATCATGTTAATCTGGAAACCTGAACTTATAAAGCACAAAAATATATATAGTTTCTATGCGCTGACATTGTAATGTTAGTGCTAATAATCAATGATAATATACCAATAAAAGACCATCAAGAGCTATAATGGAAATGATAAAACAATAGAAAGAATTTAAATAAAACAAGGTAGTAAAATGACAAAGTGGTTGACTTTGACTAGGCAATATACGATTGGCACACAGGTATTCGTATATTCTGAATCAAAATTCAGTTTGCAAGAGATTGCACATGGAATCCTTGATATTGCACTGAATTTTACATTCACAGGGCATATTCACGCTTGAACAAGAGTGTTTTTAGGTTCTTGCGGAATGCTCCACGTGCTTCAAGCTCTCGAAGTTCCAATGGCACTTTATTCTACAATTGTGCACCTAGTGTTTTTATGGCTCTTGTACCGTATTTGTTTGATGATTTCTTCACTACCAGTTTCCATTGGTCGGATGATGATCTCAAGGTCCTATGTGGCTGGTAAACAGGACATAGCTCTCTCATGTATGCTGGTACTGAGAAAGAGTGTAGTGACTTATGTATGGTTGTCAGCACTTTAAACATAACACTTTGATTTACAGGCAGCCAGTGTAGTTGAAGTAACGGCGAAATATGTTGTCTGTAGCATGTTCTTGTGAGACAACGTGCAGCGTTGATCTGAGCCACTTGTAGTCGGTGCATGGGGCGATCGGTCATGCCAAGCAGGTGGGCATTGTGATAGTCAAGGTGGAATATGACTGTTGCATTGATGACCTTAGCACACGCTTCCTGGGTGAGATGGTGTTTCACCTTGGAGATTATCCTGATGTTGAAGTACATCTTCCTTACCACGGAGCTGACTTGTATTTCCATTGATACAAGGTGGCGTCCAGGGCAGCACCGAGGTTATTGCCTCACCAATCTTCAGACGGATATCCTTCACACGGCACTGGTTGTGGCAACCACCATTATCTCAGTTTTTCCATCATTTAGTTAAGTTTGTTCACAGTCACCCAGGTTCGGACACTCGCTATGCATTCCTCCATAATGTTGACTTGATACATTATATTACAGTGGTTTGTGTGTTTATCTATATCCACACCTTCTCTCCAGTACTCCGGTAACACACACACACACACACACACACACACACACACACACAGAGAGAGAGAGAGAGTTTATATGTTATTCTTTACATGGAACTATATTTAACTTAGTGGTCTTGTAATAGAATAGATTCTTGGAAATGAAAAATATATATGTAAAAAAAAAACAAAAAACCTTGTCAAATGTGTGCGATTAAATCCCATCTTTGTTTTCGTCTTGGAACAGATTGTTTTCCCTTTTAATAATAATGTCATATTAATTAACTTGTCATTGAATTTAATGTAAAATATTTATCTCCTAGTCATGTGCGACCTTTAGTCTTCTTGCCGCGGGGGTGATAAAGGGAATATTTCTGTTATGTAAATGTCCCTCCAGGTCACTTCAGTAAATCACGAGCGCTATAAGTCTTTCCTTACAGATACGCTGCCGTGAGCTAATCATCAATGCCACCTTTTATAACATTCTGTTTGCTGTTGTTTTGTCATCTTATTACATATGATACACACTTAAGAAATTCCGGTTTATTTGGTTCCGTTGGGTAGGGAGGGGTTCAATTTAAGTACTTCAGATGAAAAGGTGAAGATAACGAACAGTGATCAATCTCATAACTCCCATAAGGAATACAAATTTTATGAGTTGGGCAAACACGGAACTGATGAAACGTCTTCACTCCATTCTCAGGTCGATTCCTGTTTAACGTGTTGCATACCGAACGTTATGTTGTTCTTTACGTACTGATTTTGACTACAGATTACTCCGTTTACCTGATCAAGATATAGGACTCGTGATGGATGTGACTGATCAACAGGGGATGCTTACTCCTCCTAGGCACTTGATCCCACCTCTGGTGTGTCCAGGGGTCCGTGTTTGCCCTTTTCTTAATTTTGTATTCTTTATAGGACTCGTGAGAATGAAATCATACTACAGCGTTGCTAATGTAGTATAGAGCAATCGGTTTAATTAATTATAATTCCTAGAAACTGATGAAGTCAGGGCACAATGTCTTAATGGTATAGGATTCCTTATAGACTATTGGGGTGCACTGTCCTTCTAAGAAGAGAGGTAACTCTTTATAAAGTAGGGGCCTACGTCGCGTCTTTTTGATGAGAGTAAATTCACTTTAATCTGTACCAGTCCTATAACCCCTATGCGGTTGAAGATTTCTGGCTATTTCAATACCCAATATTCACAATGAAGTGATCTTGCAAAACTTTGTTACAAAATGTTTGAGGAATTACTTACAAAAACTCCCCCAACATACTTTTCCCCTTAATAAAACACATGTACAACAATGATCATATTTACACGTGATTTCTATTGCAATTTGACTGGAAAAGAATATATATATATATATATATATATATATATATATATATATATATATATATATATATATATAATTTTTAAAAACGCAAAGATTAATTGCGTTTAAAAGCAACAAAATATGATTATTTTCATTGGAAAATTGGCGTCAATGCGTTTTCGTAATTACCTCTATAAGCAGGAACATAATGCACGGGCATTGACTGAATTCAGCAGACGGTCAACATCTAGTTAACGTGATACAAATGTAATTTTCAGTCGAAGTTAACTAACCTTTGCATAACTGGATACGGGTCATTTACTAATTGTGTTTCGTAGAAACATAGGAAAGTTATGTGATGTTGAATTGATGTCAAACTCACCTTCAATGTCATGAAAACCAATATTCGCCAAGGGCTCGTTGAAATATTGATCCTGATGTATATTTTAAAAAATTGCTGGAGAAAATTACAAAATACAATTTTGATCGATCAAATATCTTGAATTTTTTCGATCAAATTAAATGCGTTTCTCAATGTCTGATTCATTACTGGTTTCCTTGTTGCTCTTTTCTCTCTGTAAATTAAAAACAAAACTCACATCTGTCAAATATAATGTCTTAGGTCTTACTTTTTAGATATTTCATAGTTACAACCTACCGATAACCATGAACTTATGAAATGAACGAGAAATATCCTTTTCTAAGCTTGTCAAATGCAGTACATGTATTGAATTTCATTTTGGTTCCAGCAGACAAAGCTAGTAATAACATTGTGTTTGTTTGTAAGGCTCATTATTACAACTGTATTTTAAACGAACTTGGCATTAATTCTACTTTTGGTAAACGCACTTATACTCCAACTGCCCTTCTAAAACAGGAAATTCTTCAAAACCATGCTTCAGTTTTTGACACATTTAATATCCCAGTCAATGGGTCGAATGAATATGAGTTACCGTACCTATACTGGATTCCTAAACTACTTAAAAACCCTTACAAACAAAGATACATTGCTGGATCCAGTAAGTGCTCTACCAAGCCCCTATCTTTGCTCCTCACGAAAATATTAACAGCTGTGAAGGAGAAACTTCAAACTTACTGTGCGACTACATATGCCAGAAGTGGTGTTCATCAAATGTGGATTCTAAAAAATTCTAAAGAAGCTTTAGTAAACTTGAAATCGCAAAACTTTTCCCAAATCAATAACATCAAAACCTATGACTTTTCAACACTATACACGACCATTCCTCACGATAAATGAAAGACTAGACTTTTTGACATCATAGACAGTTGCTTCTTCAACAAAAACGGAAAACGGAAATATTCATATCTAGTGATCAGTCATTCAAAAACTTACTTTGTTAAACACCACTCTGATTCCACGCACAAGTACTCTGAAGTTGAAATAAAAAAAATATGCTAGAGTTCCTCATTGACAATATCTTCGTGGTCTTTGGTGATCAGGTCTTCCAACAGTCTGTTGGAATTCCCATGGGCACGAATTGTGCTCCTTTGTTAGCTGACCTGTTTTTATATTCATATGAAGCAGAATTTATTCAAAAACTTCTACGTGAGAAGAAAAAATCTCTCGCTGTGACCTTCAATTCGACATTTAGATATATCGATGACGTTTTGTCTATTAACAATGATAGCTTTCATTCATATGTCGATTTGATATATCCCTGTGAGCTCGAAATAAAGGACACCACAGAGTCGTCCACTTCTGCTTCATACTTAGATATTTTATTGAAAGTAGACATTAACGGCAAACTGACAACTCAACTGTATGACAAACGGGATGATTTCAGCTTCTCCATCGTCAACTTCCCACATTTATGTAGCAATATTCCATTATCACCTGCATATGGTGTTTATATATCTCAACTGATTCGATATGCAAGAGCTTGTTCTGGGTATAGTCAGTTTTTAAATCGAGGTAAGCTACTGACAAACAAGTTGATGGTACAGGGATTTCAACAGTCTCGATTGAAGTCAGCATTTCGCAAATTCTATGGTCGTTATAACGATCTAGTTCGTCAATACAACCTCGCATTGGGTCAAATGCTGTCTGACGTGTTTCATACCGATTGTTTAGCCGTTCTTGGCACACTGATTTGACTGCGGATAACTCCGTTTACCTGATCAGGATATGGGGCTCACGGCGGGTGTGACCGGTCAACAGGGGATGCTTACTCCTCCTAGGCACCTGATTCCACCTCTGATGTGTCCAGGGGTCCGTGTTTGCCCAACTATCTATTTTGTATTGCTTGTAGGATTTATGAGATTGATCACTGTTCGTTATCTTCACCTTGCATTGACGAAGTTGTATCTATTAACAATAATAGCTCTCATTTATATGTCGATTCGATATATCCCTGCGAGCTCGAAATAAAAGACACCACATAGTCGTCCACTTCTGCTTCATACTTAGATATTTTATTGAAAACAGATATTAACGGGATGATTTCAGGTTCTCCATCGTCAACTTCCTATATTTATGTAGTAATATTCCATTATCACCTGCATAATATTATGGTGTGTATATCTCTCAACTGCCTCTATACGAAAGAGCGTGTTCTGTGTATAATCAGTTTTTAAATCGAGACAAGCTACTGACAAACAAGTTGATGGTGCAGGGGTTTCAACAGTCTCATATAAAGTCAGCTTTTCACGAATTATATGGTCGTTATAACGATCTAGTTTGCCAATACAACCTATCATTGGGTCAAATGCTGTATGATGTGTTTCATACCAATTGTTAGGCTGTTCTTGGCACACTGATTCTGACTACGGATTACTCCGTTTACCTGATCAAGATTTAGGGCTCACGGCGGGTGTGACCGGTCGACAGGGGATGCTTACTCTTCCTAGGCACCTGATCCAAGCTCTGGTGTATCGAGGGGTCCGTGTTTGCCCAACTATCTATTTTGTATTGCTTATGGGATTTATGAAATTGATCACTGTTCGTTATCTTCACCTTTTATGTAGGAAAAATCCCTTAAAATATCTCTTGAATTGTTAAAGCTAGGGCTTTCATATTCCGTACATTCTTTACAACAAGAAATTTCATGTGATGCAATGGTGTGTGATCTTGTGACATTGATCTAGATGTTTGACCTACTTTTAATAAAAATATGACCTATTCAATATTTCCTGAACTATTCAAGATAAATATTTCATATTTTGTTGATATATTTCTTATGGCAATATCTTTTATTTCATATTATGGCTTTTGACTTTGTGACCAATCTGACCATGAACTAAAAATCTGACCTAATTTGAAGAAAAACGTAACCCATTTAATGTATCCGAAACTATTAAATAGTTTTTATGTAGGTCTTTCATATTTTCATATATATTCTTTATGGCAATACCTTGTAACACAATGGTTTTATCTTTTGGCCTTAGAGTTGGACCTACTTTTAAAACAAATCTGACCTATTCAATATCTCCTGGCAAGACCTTAATTTCATACCATGACCATTGACCTTGTTGCCTTATAGTTTGACCTCTTTGTAAGAACATAACCTGTAAATATCTTTGAAACTAATATAGTTATGGCTTTCATATTTTGTATATAGATTCTTTATGACAAAACCTTGTGATACAATCGTGTTTGATCATGTGACCTTGACCTACTTTATAAAACCTGACCTAATCAATATATCCTGAACTATTTAAAATAAGTTGAACTTTCGTATTTTGCATATAAAATCCTTCTAGCAAGACCTTGTTATACCTTGGTGTTTAACATTATGACAATGAACTTGGAGTTCAACCTACTTTTTAAAATCTAACTCTAGAACTATTTAGAATAGGACAAGATCTTTCATTTTATATCATGATCTATGACCTTGTGATCTTATCTTAACGAGAACAGCAAGGTCATGTTAGTCATATTGGTGTTGAGACATATCAGTATTATATAAATTCCTTTTAAGTGATGTCTTGATCCTTTCGGGCTAGGTTGGGGCCACAATATGGGGCTAAATTTTTCATGGGAATAAAGATTGAGATCGGTAAAGTTGGCTACTAGTAACCAGCTACTAGTAACTGGCTACTTAAAAAGAGAAAAGTTGGCTACTAGTAGCCAGCTACTTGAACCAGGAAAAGTTAGCTACTAGTAGCCAGTTACTAGTAGCCAGCTACTAAAAGTAAGAAAAGTTAGCTACTCGTAGCCAGCTACTACAAAATATAAAAGTTATAATTACTGATAGCTCGCTACCAGATAAAGGTTAATGAGTTTGAAAATTATTATCTATCAGATTTATTTCTAAAGAGGACTAGGAGTCGTATGATATTTCATGCTCAATTATCTCCAGTTACATAACGTTGCAATGCAAAATACGAATAAACTTTTTCAACTGAGTGTTTACTTTAAAAGTGATACGGATTGAATTCAGACCTTCAATCATTTGATATACCATCCATTTTGAGATATCTGCTACTTTTACAATTTGATTCGAGTTACCCTGAAATGTCAACATAAGTGTGAATACCGTAAGAAACTTTATGTTTGTATTAGATATCTGACGAATTTACGACAATACATATGGCAAGAAGTGATAGATGGTGTTTTGGTACGCCACGAATATTCAGATATCGCTCTTTAGGAAATCAGTTACTTATACATTTTGATTATCGGTACAATGAAATTTCAAGATCCGTGTGAATACCATAAGGAACTCCGTGTTTATATCATATATTTAACTAACTTACAACGATACGTATGACGAGTAGTGATATTGGGTATCGTGATATGTCATCAATTTTCAGATATCACGCTTAAGGAAGTCAGCTACATATACCTTTAGATGGCAGGTAAACTCAAATTTCAAGTTTTTCGCAAATATCTTAAGGACCTCTGAGTTTGTATTGGATATCTGACTAATTTACAATTATCAAAGTGAAGAAGAGTGATATTAGGTATCTTGACATGCCATAAATTTCCAGATATCACGCTTAAGGAAGTCAGCTACTTATACCTTTTGATTCCAGGTAACCTGAAATTTCAAGTTTTCTACCAATATTTTAAGGAACTGCTTGTTTGTATTAGATATCTGACTAATTTACAATTATCAAAGTGAAGAAGGGTGATATTAGGTATCTTGATATGCCATAAGTTTCCAGATATCACGCTTAAGGAAGTCAGCTACTTATACCCTTTGATTCTTGGTAAGCTGAGATTTAAAGTTTTTCATAAATATCTCAAGGAACTCTGTGTTTGTACTAAATATCTGACTAATTTACAATTATCCACGTGAAGAAGACTGATATTAGGTGTCTTGATGTACAATCAATTTTGAGATATCACCCTTAAGGAAGTCAGCTACTTATACCTTTTGATTGCCGGTAAACTGAAATTTCAAGTTTTTCATAAATATCTTAAAGAACTCCTTCTTTGTATTATATATCTGACTAGTTTACAACTATCCATGTGAAGTGGAGTGGTATTAGGTATCTTGATATGCCATCGATTTTCGGATATCACCCTTAAGGAAGTCAACTACTTATACCTTTTGATTGCCGGTAAACTGAAATTTCAAGTTTTATCAAATATTTTAAGGAATTCTGAGTTTGTATTAGATATCTGACTAATTTACAATTATCAAAGTGAAGAAGAGTGATATTAGATATCTTGACATGCCATAAATTTCCAGATATCACGCTTAAGGAAGTCAGCTACTTATACCTTTTGATTCCAGGTAACCTGAAATTTCAAGTTTTTCATAAATATCTTAAAGAACTCTGTATTTGTATTAGATATCTGACTAATTTACAACTATCTACGTGAAGAAGTATGATATTAGGTATCTTGATATGCCATCAATTTTGAGATATCACGCTTAAGGAAGTCAGCTACTTATACCTTTTGATTCCAGGTAACCTGAAATTTCTAATTTTTCATAAATATCTTAAAGAACTCCTTGTTTGTATTAGATATCTGATTAATTTACAACTATCCATGTGAAGTGGAATGGTATTAGGTATCTTGATATGCCGTCGATTTTCGGATATCACCCTTAAGGAAGTCAGCTACTTATACCTTTTGATTGCAAGTAACATGAAATTTCAAGTTGTCTACCAATATTTTAAGGAACTGTTTGTTTGTATTAGATATCTGACTAATTTACAATTATCAAAGTGAAGAAGAGTGATATTAGGTATGTTGGCATGCCATAAGTTTCCAGATATCACGCTTAAGGAAGTCAGCTACTTATACCTTTTGATTGCAGGTAACTTGAAAATTAAAGTTTTTAGAAAATATTTTAAGGAACTCCTTGTTTGTTTTAAATATCTGGTTTTACCAATGCACATATGACAAAATCTGATATTAGGTATCTTGATATGCCATCAATTTTTAGATATCATGCTTAAGGAAGTCAGCTATTTATACCTTCTGATTCCAGGTAACCTGAAATTTCAAGTTTTTCATAAATATCTTAAAGAACTCCTTGTTTGTATTAGATATCTGACTAAGTTCAAACTATCCACGTGAAGAGGAGTGATATTAAGGATCTTAATATGCCATCAATTTTCAGATATCACCCTTTAGGAAGTCAGCTACTTATATCTTTTAATTCCTCGACACCTGAAATTTCAACTTTTTCATAAATATCTTAAGTAATTCTGCTTTTGTATTATATATCTGACTAACTTACAACTATCCACATGAAGAGGAGTGATATTAGGTATATTGATATACAATTAATTTTCAGATATCACCCTTAAGGAAGTCGCTACTTATACTTTTTGATTCTAAGTAACCTGAAGTTTTCCGTAAATATCTTGAGGAACTCTGCATTTGTATTAGATATCTGACTAACTTACAACCATCCACGTGAAGAGGAGTGATATTAGTTATCTTGATACCTATTATGATATCTCTTCACGTGGATAGTAGTTTACTAGTCAGATATCTAACAGAAACACAGAGTTCCTTAAGCTATATACAAAACACTTTAAATTTCAGAATATCTGGAATCAAAATGTATAAGTAGCTGACTTCGTGGAACGTGATATCTTAAAATTTATTGCATATTAAGACACTTCATATAAAGCCCTGTAATGTCGGGAAATATAAATTAGTCAGATATCTAACATATCTATCTGAAAATTGATGGTATATCAAGATACCTAATACCACTCCACTTCACATGCATAGTTGTAAATTAGTCAGATATCTAATACAAACAAGGAGTTTTTAAAGATATTTATGAAAAATTAGAAATTTCAGGTTACCTGGAATCAAAAGGTATAAGTAGCTGACATTCTTAAGCGTGATATCCGAAAATCGATGGCATATCAAAATACTTAATACCATTCCACTTCACATGGATAGTTGTAAATTAATCAGATATCTAATACAAACAAGGAGGTCTTTAAAATATTTATCAAAAATCAGAAATTTCAGGTTACCTGGAATCAAAAGGTATAAGTAGCTGACTTCGTTAACTATGATATCCGAAAATTGTTAGCATATCAAGATGACTAATATCATACTTCTTCACGTAGATAGTTGCAAATTAGTCAGATATCTAATAAAAATACAGAGTTCTTTAAGATATTTATGAAATATACTTCCTTAAGCATGATATCTAAAAATTGATGGCATATCAAGATATCTAGTACCACTCCACTTCACATGGATAGTTGTTAACTAGTTAGATATCTAATACGAACACAGAGTTCTTTAAGATATTTATGAAAAACTTGAAATTTCAGGTTACCAGGAATCAAAAGATATAAGTAGCTGACTTCCTTAAGGGTGATATCTGAAAAATGATGGCATATCAAGATACCTAATACCATTCCACGTTACATGGATAGTTGTAAATTAGTCAGATATCTAATACGAACTCAAAGTTCTTTAAGATATTTATGAAAAACTTGAAATTTCAGGTTACCAGGAATCAAAAGGTATAAGTAGCTGACTTCGTTAAGTATGATATCCGAAAATTGTTGGCATATCAAGATACCTAATATCATACTTCTTCACGTAGATAGTTGTAAATTAGTCAGATATCTAATACAAATACAGAGTTCTTTAAGATAGTAGTTGACTTCCTTAAGCGTGATATCTGGAAATTTATGGCATGTCAAGATATCTAATATTACTCTTCTTCACTTTGATAATTGTAAATTAGTCAGATATCTATTACAAACTCAGAATTCCTTAAAATATTTGATAAAACTTGAAATTTCAGTTTACCGGCAATCAAAAGGTATAAGTAGTTGACTTCCTTAAGGGTGATATCCGAAAATCGATGGCATATCAAGATACCTAATACCACTCCACTTCACATGGATAGTTGTAAACTAGTCAGATATATAATACAAAGAAGGAGTTCTTTAAGATATTTATGAAAAACTTGAAATTTCAGTTTACCGGCAATCAAAAGGTATAAGTAGCTGACTTCCTTAAGGGTGATATCTCAAAATTGATTGTACATCAAGACACCTAATATCAGTCTTCTTCACGTGGATAATTGTAAATTAGTCAGATATTTAGTACAAACACAGAGTTCCTTGAGATATTTATGAAAAACTTTAAATCTCAGCTTACCAAGAATCAAAGGGTATAAGTAGCTGACTTCCTTAAGCGTGATATCTGGAAACTTATGGCATATCAAGATACCTAATATCACCCTTCTTCACTTTGATAATTGTAAATTAGTCAGATATCTAATACAAACAAGCAGTTCCTTAAAATATTAGTAGAAAACTTGAAATTTCAGGTTACCTGGAATCAAAAGGTATAAGTAGCTGACTTCCTTAAGCGTGATATCTGGAAATTTATGGCATGTCAAGATACCTAATATCACTCTTCTTCACTTTGATAATTGTAAATTAGTCAGATATCCAATACAAACTCAGAGGTCCTTAAGATATTTGCGAAAAACTTGAAATTTGAGTTTACCTGCCATCTAAAGGTATATGTAGCTGACTTCCTTAAGCGTGATATCTGAAAATTGATGACATATCACGATACCCAATATCACTACTCGCCATACGTATCGTTGTAAGTTAGTTAAATATATGATATAAACACGGAGTTCCTTATAGTATTCACACGGATCTTGAAATTTCATTGTACCGATAATCAAAATGTATAAGTAACTGATTTCCTAAAGAGCGATATCTGAATATTCGTGGCGTACCAAAACACCATCTATCACTTCTTGCCATATGTATTGTCGTAAATTCGTCAGATATCTAATACAAACATAAAGTTTCTTACGGTATTCACACTTATGTTGACATTTCAGGGTAACTCGAATCAAATTGTAAAAGTAGCAGATATCTCAAAATGGATGGTATATCAAATGATTGAAGGTCTGAATTCAATCCGTATCACTTTTAAAGTAAACACTCAGTTGAAAAAGTTTATTCGTATTTTGCATTGCAACGTTATGTAACTGGGGATAATTGAGCATGAAATATCATACGACTCCTAGTCCTCTTTAGAAATAAATCTGATAGATAATAATTTTCAAACTCATTAACCTTTATCTGGTAGCGAGCTATCAGTAATTATAACTTTTATATTTTGTAGTAGCTGGCTACGAGTAGCTAACTTTTCTTACTTTTAGTAGCTGGCTACTAGTAACTGGCTACTAGTAGCTAACTTTTCCTGGTTCAAGTAGCTGGCTACTAGTAGCCAACTTTTCTCTTTTTAAGTAGCCAGTTACTAGTAGCTGGTTACTAGTAGCCAACTTTACCGATCTTAAAGATTGATAGTTTTTTTTTTTTAAAATCACAACAGCTGAACAACAGCAGGACCAAGGTGACTCAGGTGAGCGATGTGGCCCATGGGTCTTTTGTAATACAACAAAACATGTTCACTGAAACCACAAGATATATCACGTGATGTCACACGTGATAAAGATATATCTGTGTTATAAATGGTAGAGGGGTGACATTGTAATGACTGCGTTAAGTGACAATAAAACATTTTAACTAAGACCACGAGATATGACCAGGACAATAGCTGTCAGGTGAAAGAGAACTAAACAATAGGTATAAAGCCTTAAATAGTGAGAGTTTCTTCTTCCGTTGAGCGGTCAGTCGATTGCCAGCTGACCACACCGGTCATTCCGTTACACTGATTCATAAACAGATGTTGAAAATTAATGTGTCAATAATCGTAAAAGTAATGTTACTTCCCAAGTTAGTTGCTTATAAACAACAATTATAAAAATATATATATATTTGATAGGAAAACAAACCAGAATGGATTTATTTCTTTAAACAACGAAGTCATCTGACCTTACATTCTAAATTATGTAATTGTAACAAATGCCTAATGATTTAAGACTTTAACGTAGTTTCTACAATATCGTTTAACTGCTACAAGTAAGTAAATAAAACAAGAAATCGAATCAATATACTTAATTCTTTTCGCCGGAATGAGAGAGAGAATTATGAATGTCCCTATATCTCAGAGGCAAAATTGCTGATTAGAGCGCAGCTGTGGTCTGTTTGTCTGCAGCTAACATCCATCTTTTTTCAACTTTTTATCAAGATGTATATCACCGACATTTATTTCTCCATTTGTATTTCTAAAAGGAAGTCGTCAATTATAACAAGGTGTTATTCTTCCTTAAAAGAAGCCTGGAGAAGTACAGTGATACGTGTAAATATTTTTATTTAGTGACACAATCTATATTTATATTTCTTATCGGGGAATTTTCTGTCATGTTATGCCATCCTATGTTTAAAACGGTCACGCATGTCATATTTGCATTAATTTGCATTGAATTGTTTATTTTTCGAAGTAACACGGTAATTTTATTCTTTAAAAACCTCATGTCATGATGATCAGCACACTGATGTATCTACCTTCTAGGCAACAGTGTGTTACGATTATCGACAGTACCAAAACAAAAATAATTTGATTGATTATGAATCATAATTGTCAATCAACAAAACTAAAGACTATGATCTTTCTGAGGACACTTTTAAAACATTGGACGCTGTTACCATCAATGAATGTGCCATGTTGTCGTTCATCGTGATATGTTTCCGCAGTGCCACAAAGCATACCATTTTGTCATCATATTTCAATTTCGCACTTTTTCGGAACTGTTGACATATATGTGTCTCACGGTTGAGCGCTCAAGTGCACGACACGATTACTGCGTTTTCACAGGCCGCTGTCCTTCTAGTGATGGACTCTCGCGGTCTGTTGAGGTTTTATGAATTAGCTATATGACTGTCTCGTACTGTGATGTACTTTTACTGCTAGAAACCTTTAGGACAGACCCTTTCTAGATACCGTGCACTGATTTATAAGCAGGGTCAATGAATTGATCTTACCAATCTTCTCTTGACGTTCGCTGCATTTTCCTTTGAAAATTCTCGTGTATCTTTTATTTACTTTACATTTGGTTACATTGAGTGTAAAGACTTAGCATTGGCATGCGAAGGCACGGTTTTTTTTTTAATTCAAGGAAATTATTTGTCATGATGCAATTCCGATTACTTGGTGTTGCATTTAACAGACCTATTATCCGAAAACCAATGTCTAAAATTTTCATTTGCCTAGCATAGTGGAAATCTACCATTCGAAATAACCAGCAGATGATACTAATGAATTTGAGATTGCACTTGATCGTGTCAGATAAATATTAACGACAGTGTATGTATAATCACCCTTAAATTGTTCACCGTTTGCATCACGATTTTAATCATCATTCATTTGTGGCAAAGTTTTATACAGGTCGCAAAAAGGCTTATTAAAAGTGTGGATCAAGTAGAAAAATCCTTCTAAGCCAGTGCTTCTCGTGTGCTCGACGTACCATGTACTTTTTATTTTACATATAAATTTTCATTATGTCCGGTACTGTTTTCTTTGATCTTAGCCATACCTATACGTATACCTGAAGTATACACACGTTCAGCAGGGAATTCTACCGATTTAGGAACCCCAGTGATTTAGAATCCCCATCGATGTAGGAATCCCATCGTTTAGGAATCCCATTGATTTAGGAACCCCATCGATGTAGGAATCCCATCGATTTAGGAATCCCATTGATTTAGGAATACTATCGATG
Source organism: Ostrea edulis (assembly GCF_947568905.1). NCBI lineage: Eukaryota > Metazoa > Mollusca > Bivalvia > Ostreida > Ostreidae > Ostrea > Ostrea edulis. The sequence continues at coordinate 26,941,849 of NC_079165.1, read as the reverse complement.
TAGGAATCCCATCGATTTAGACCCCTCGACGTTATAAATTTATAGAATACATATCCTGTATCTAAACCCTATATAGGTAATGATACCTTTTTTGGACACAAGTTTTCTACGTTTTTTAATCATGTACTTTATATCTATTAATGCTTCTGTTGGGGAACTCTCAATCAAACATTTCATTTTTCAGTTATATGAATTTTCTGTTATGTTTTGGATTGCAAACGGGATGGTTTCAGCTTCTCCATCGTCAGCTTGCCATATGTATGTAGCAATATTCCATTATCATCTACATATGTACATATGGTGTTTATATCTCTCAACTGATTTGATACGCAAGATCTTGTTCTACGTATGGTCAGTTTTTAAATCGATGCAGGCCACTTACAAACAAGTTGATGTTCCAGGAGTTTTAACAGTCTCGTTTAATTCAGCATTTCACAGATTTGAAGGTCGTTACAATGATCTAGTTTGGCAATATATATACAACCTGTCATAATTGGGTCAAATGTTGTCTGACGTGTTTTATACCAATTGTTAGGCTGTTCTGTGCACACTGATTCTAACTACGGATTACTCCGTTTACCTGATCAAGATATAGAGCTCACGGCGGATGTGACCGGTCGACAGGAGATGCTTACTCCTCTTAGACATAAGATTCCACCTCTGGTATATCCAGAGGTCCGTGTTTGCCCAATTCTTAATTTTGTATTCCTGATAGGAGTTCCGAGATTGATCACTGTTCGTTATCATTACGATTTTATGCTTAACAAGCTCGTCTGATTTACTGCTAGACTGTGCTTTCTACAGTGTGTGAAGCGACAATATGATCACATTCTTATAAGTATATATCTATCAATGTATCATGAAATACATGTACCGTGTACTCCCTCCTCTCGACAAGTATGAAAGGTGAAGATAACGAACAGCGATCAATCTCATAACTCCTATAAGGAATACAAAATTAAGAGTTGGCCAAACACGGACCTCTGGACATCACATTCTTCATGTCAATCTCTATACATGTGTGACAGAGAAAAATGTCATCGATTTCACTGTTTCTAGACGCCCACTGGATCTCTATTTAGTTTCGGATTTCTAGACACCCACTGGATCTCTATTTAGTTTCGGATTTCTAGACACCCACTGGATCTCTATTCAGTTTCGGATTTCTAGACGCCCACTGGATCTCTATTTAGTTTCGGATTTCTAGACACCTACTGGATCTCTATTTAGCTTCGGAATACTGAACTATATAGCCTTCATATTTAGTCGTATGTCACTCAGCTTTAGCATTGGCGGATCCAGAGGAGAGTTCCGGGGGTCGGAACCCCCTTTCGTCAGAAAATTTTGCTTAAAAAGGTAAAAACATTGCATTTTGAGGGTGGAAGAACCCCCTTTGAAAACCAAAATTAATAGTAGAACCCTCCCTTTCAAAAATTCCTGGATCCGCCCATGTTTAGCACATGAAAACTACCAATGGGCTCCGATGCAAAAATGATCAACGCAAGTACCATTTCATCGGGCGTCAGGACGATAAATACATCACTCTTTAGCTTTGCGAGACCATGTGAAAGGTCTTTAAATAGACCCAGAGGGCTGTCTGTACAAAGCAAGATCACGGCAAACCAAGACGTTGAAAAGTAGTTGCATATGAAAGCATTGAAATGGGTCATTCCAAAGATTGTTAAAAAGTAAGTATAAGCAAGTCAGTATTCTTTATTTAAAGTTGGACAATATTACAAGATGAGCTTAAAAGCTCTTGAACCGACATTAAACTATAAATACATGTACAACACACATGTACACATGAAACACGTATTGACAGCACACGGCATGCACACATGCACGGGGGGTTGTATACGTAAGACAAACTGACACGCAGAGGGAAATTAGTTCGACCAAAAGCTAAATTATGAAATAAATTCTAAGACCACATAATTTATGCTAATGTTCGTCAGTACATATAGTACTATGCGTGACTGACTGATGACGTATTTCATGAAATATTGATAAGAGTACATGGTGATAGGGGGTAATACTAGTACATCCATAAGAATAAATTATATCTGTACAATCACGTTACAAATACAAAGGCAAGCATACCTGTACAAGCATGCAACTTGTATATAGCAGGGGCGGATCCAGGAATTTTGAAAGGAAGAGGTGATTTGGTTTTCAAAGGGGGGACCACCATCAAAATACGTTATTTTTACCTTTTTAAGCAAAATTTTCTGATGAAAGGGGGGGGGGGTTTCCAATCCCCGGACACCCCCTCTGGATCCGCCACTGTATAGATAAGTTGAACACATACAATAATGTATGGAGAGTCGGAATAAATTCTTCTATACGAACTTAAACTAATAATAGTGGATGGATGTTCTCTGTATACACATCCGTATCCATCACAGGGGCTAAGTCCGTTTGGGCCCTAACTCTGTGATACCATAAATATAACACCCCAAGCCCCCGTTCTATTTATGGTATCACAGAGTTCGGGCCCAAAACGTGCGTAGCCCCTGTGGTATCCATAAATATAAAACAAATCTGTATATATACATGAAAGACAATGACCCAGTACATCCCAATGCTATTCTTAACATTCTTACGGAATATCGGAACTATACATATTCTTGTATTTTAAAAGTTATTAGATTAAATATTTGACGTTTCGTAACGAAGGCAACACCAAAAAAAAAAAAACAAAAAAAAAAAAAAATTACGTTACCGGGTATTTCGTCTATCACACGTGGATATTTACGAAGTTGGTTTTTTAAAATTATTTTCTCGAGTCATTGTAAAACAACCGACCGCTATGCATTGATATAATTAAAATAACAATTAATTAATAATTACAATGTGTGGATCAATCTGCAGGCAAGTAACAACAAGGCGTGGGTGTTGCCCACCCCGCCCCACTTTTCTTGACAAACTAAAATTAACACCGTGACGGAATCGGAGACAAAACAATGGTTTCAATATTCCGTATTGGGGTTAAACTTGCTGGTAGAATTAGAATTTCAGGAATCACAACCGCTGCCTCTACTTATCTGTTTCTCAACAACCTTCTACAATGTTGAGTTATTGTTTAAAATTTTTTAAACTAATCACTTCATGTTCTAAAACACAACCCCTTTCCTGTATTTGAAATTTGACATCAATTTCATCATACCTAAACCGATCGCCCTCATGAAGAATGAGTGAACTCCCGCACTCTTAACCAATCCTGATAACGAGCATTAGCTGAGTTTATGAGCATGCGCATCATTGCTAATTCCGGTAACATCATTTCTTTGCAGTCCTCTGACGTCAATTTAAACTTTGAATTCCACTTCGTAGCCTCCAGATTTAGAGTTTGATTAGAAGAGGGTCTGCTTTGACAAAATGACGTCACTTGACCTTTGATCTCCTTAAAAGTGTTCACTTCGTCCCGAAAATCCGATCCTTCTAAATTCATTTGTTCCATAAAGCGATTTTTGAAATGGTCGTATAATTGAAAGTCCGCGTAATCAAAATAATGGAGAAACCTCTCGGAGTTTGGGGACAGCTGAACAGGATGTCTCTTTTTGCCTTTATTGATGTTCAGGGGAACATATATAATTTCCTCAAAATCCCAGCACAGATAGCGCTTCATAAGAACCAGAGATTCGTCAAAATATTCCATTAACATCACTAGAGGAAATTCACTGTCAAGTTTTTCAATGTACTTATTGATAAAAAATTTGTTTCTAAATAGAGAAGACGGAATCCCGAAGTCAAATGACTGTCTGTTGTTCACGTATGCCAAACGGCGCTGAGAGTTATTCCTGTCCATCGCAAATTGTCGCAAAAACGTGTCTAATATCGCACCCGCACTAACATTGCCAAATTGAGGATTGACTTTTCTAAGAAACGGAATAAATCCGTAATAGGATGCCGCCGATATAAAGTGAGATTTAGGTTCCCTTAAAATGGCAACATACACAGAATTTTTAGGCATCACAGAATCGAACGCGTCTTTATTATACACCACGTGATTACACAGGATGTTGTAGGTTTCGTTTCCTGGAAGAGGAACAATATTATTCCGGTTGATAGTTTTTCCGTACCCGAGGTAATTGAACCCCGTGCCGTTACTCCGTTTGGGTAACACTATGTTGAGGTCATTCTTAAGAGCGAATCGTATAAAAATATTCATAACAGTTGTGCTGCCTGCTTTGTGAACTTTAAGAAAAGCCACATTAATTTTCTTTCTACACTTTGGTGCAGATTTTCTTTCCAACATTGAGGCTCGAAAATCGAGTTCTTTGTATAATCCAGTGATTCCATCATCTGAATGTATGTTCATCCTCACCAATAGTGATACTGTGTATAATATCACGACAAGTACCAGGATCCAGAAATACCTACAAACAAGACCAACCGTTCATGTCATTACAGGTCATAAAAGTGTAAGTGATTTTTAGCGAGACACAAATTTTGCGATTTTCCCATGAAAATTGGTATATATATATTTAGCGAAAGCTAATTTTAGTGAATTCATAATTCCAAGAAAAATAACTATTACTGTGATATGGAATAAATTGTTGGCGATATTCAATTTTAGCGATCTCGGCACCCTCGCTATTATGCCAAAATTAAATCCTCGCTAAAAATTCTTTCCTTACGGAAATAGTAAAATGATAACATTTGATACTAATAGAAAGAAAGTACTGGTAAACCAATTATTCGTGTCATTACAGGGTCATAAAAGTGTAAGTGGTTTTTAGCGAGACACAAATTTAGCGATTTTCTCATAAAAATTGGTTTATATATTTCGCGAATTTATGATATCAAGAATAATATGGAATACATTGTTAGTGATATTCAATTTTACCGATCTCGGCACCATCGCTAATAATGCCAAAATTAAATCCTCGCTAAAAATTCTGCTTATACGGTAATTTCAAAACAGGTTAAAAAAGATTTGTTTAAAAATATTCAAACTAAGGGGAGTTTTCACCACCACCCCCATAGATCCGCCTCTGTATCGGGACGTCGAATTTGATAGTCTATTAAATGTTTGTAAATATGACAGATTAACACTTATTTCAACAAGAGCTTTTAAAATGATATAGAACTTGGGTTTTTTGGGTTTTTTTTAAATTCTTTTAATTATATTTACAAAGTATGTTCAAACCATTTCTTACCTCCTGCATGAACTCCACATCATCTGGATTTTCTTTTAATTTTAGTCAGTGAGCTAAAACTAGAAATAAGAAAAGAAACTTGAGAACTAATCTGAAAATTCTATAATTGCAGTAAAGCCGATCATGCAGCCAGACTCTCCTGTCTAAATCGATGTGATTTATAAATGAATTTAACCCACATGAATATTTTTTTTTAAAAACCTAACGTCTTTTTAGCTGCAAGAACGAAACTGAATAAATCTACCATCTTGTGTTCTGCAGTCCTGTGATTGACGGGATACGAGAGCACATAATGACAATGATTTATTTGTAATTGCAGAGGGCAGACTTTTCAAATATCTAAGATTTCTTTTTATTTATGTGTAGTGAAACTGAATCTAGCAATCAGAATTTATAAACGAGTACAGGCAGTGTCCATTAGTGAAAGGTGACATTCGAAACCAATAAAATCATTAGGCTAATAATCCAAAGGGAGATAACCCAGAGTATACAGTTATTAGTATGCTTCCCTAATTAACAGTCTAATGAAATTAGACTGCCCTGATTAACATATAGTTGACAGATTATAATACATCACACAGCCAGTAATTCAATATTGAGGGCAGAATATAATGTAGATGACTGTTAACAAACACATGTTGCATTAATGGATCGCATCTTGGTGTTTCTACAATTATCAAAAGAATTTATTTTTTGAAAATTCCACGACAAGCTGATGTTTACTCCCAGCTAAGTTTGAAATTAATCTACATTCTTTTATAAGAGAGCGCGTTACAGAAGCTTTGAACACTTAAACTGCCATCCCTGTTGAACTCACTTCTCTCGTGTACAACAGGTCAGCGCTAATTATAAACAACCAGGATTCGGGCCATACCCTTATCTCACGCCTATAACCACTCGGATCACCTCGGCCGATTCCATCTAAGATGTAGGGTACCAGTGTTGTAGCATAGACTTTTCCCCCGCATAGATACCCCCCCCCCCCCCGGAAAAACGGGCCCGGGATAGATTTTTCCTCATAAGTCATAAGGGGAAAAAGCGTCCCAGCATATAATTTCCCCCTATGTACAAAGTCAGTATAGAGTTTCCCCTTGAGCGGAAAAACCGTCCTGGTATAGAATTTCCCCCCCCCCCCCCTTCCTGTTTCCGGATTTCATTTGTTAAAGTCTAATGAAATAGATATGCTCATATTGATTTTACGATATTCATAAAATAAACGAATATTATTTTTGAGATGTTGAATTTGGGTTTACACGCTGAAAACTTTGAATTGCATATAGAAAATACAATAAGCTTCCCAAAAAGACTTTAACGATGATCAATAGGATTTTTCATAAAAAGTGGACTAATAGATATACAATTAAAATATCTGAAAAGTAAAATAGATGCACTGTATAAATCGAAGTAATTTAATTTTCCCGTTTATCTAAATTCAAAATTTTGAATTTAAAAAAACCCATTAACTTCTTCCCAACTTCACTATTCCAAATGCTAGATACTTGTAAATAACGGCAAAGACTGAATGAAGTTTGATATCATTACACGATTTGAATAATTTCCTTCTTTAAAAAAAGATAAGATGATGATTGTGATACACAAGACCCTAATAAAAATTTTAAAAAAAGAAAAAAAAGAATTCCTGGGTGTAGATAAGCAAGAGAATTCTAGTAATAGTACTGGAAACGGATATATAGCTAAAATGTAAGAAGGGGGGGAAACGTACTGTCATTTAGGGGGAAATTCTATATAGTGGGACGGTTTTTCCTAGGGGAAAAATTGGACCTGGGTTAATTCTTCCTAGGGGAAATTCTATGCTAGGCCCATCTTTCCGGGGGGAATGTCCATCCCGGGCCCGTTTTTACGGGGGAGGGGGCGGGGGAGTCTATGCGGGGGGAAATTCTATGATATAACACCGGAATCTGCCGAAGTTTATCAAATGGCCTATAATGCGAGAGTTCATTTAAAAACAACGACGCTAGCTATGACATTACAGCCTAACACACTACATTACGATTACGGTGAAGTGTGGAGCACGATTGATTGATTGATTGATTGAATATTATTTTACGTCCCTCTCGAGAATATTTCACTCATATGGAGACGTCATCACTGCCGGTGAAGGGCTGCAATATTTAGGTCTATGCTCGGCGCTTATGGCCATCGAGCAGGGAAGGATCTTTATCGTGCCGCACCTGCTGTGACACGGGACCTCGGTTTCTGCGGTCTCATCCGAAGGACCGCCCCATTTAATCGCCTCTTACAACAAGCAAGGGGGTGCTGAGGACCTATTCTAACCTGGATCCCCATAAGCTTCGAGGGCTATAACAGCGCTACCATTCGGAATCTAGACAATTGATCCGCCTATTCATTGAATGCGGGAAACATAACGCAATATTGATGTAAACGAAAATAAGATTTATATGCTTTTACGAATTTTATGCAACATCTCAGAACGACGTGAAATTGGGTACACGAGATTCAAAATGTAGGCATACATGTACACGCAATTATATTCGAATCGATGCCATTTTAACCACAATTTTCAAGTTCCATAGACCTGTATGGTTTAATTTTTCATTGGCTTCATATATTTTCCTTTTAAACATGTATATATACGTGTTACCTATAGGGAGAGCTCCGTAGGGCTTCGACTCGTAATTATTTACTTTTAATATTATTCGTCTCTTTCCGTAACTGACGAAAATTTGACATCATCTGTTGCAAACAACTGTCGTTGTGTGTTTGTGTATCTGTAGTAATAACAGTCTGAAGGTAACTAGTTCATAATAGCATATATCTATAACCAGAAAAGTCTTCTCATACTTTCGTAATTTTTTTCCCCTGTTGATATTTACTTGGTTTGAAAGAAAAAAAAACAGCGAAGCTGAATATGACGTCACAATAAACTGTTTACGGTGGAGTTCAATTGCAAACCATAGCCACAAAAGTAAAACTATAGTTCACCCGAATGCAGTGGCGTAGCTTCCATTGAGGCAACCGAGGCAGCTGCCTCGGTAAAAAAAAAACCACCAAAAAAACCCACCTTTTACGTTGTTAAAATGTCGATAGCGTCTGGGGTGCGGCTGCGCCCCCCAGACCCCCTGCCTCGGTAATATTCGAACCCAAGCTACGCCTATGGAATGTGCTTTAGTTTGCCGGAAGTGAACGAGTCTAGTCGAAAATGACTAATTATTCTATCACGTACTAGCGGTCTAGTTCAGAGATGGCGGACAAAGTGTGAACAGTAGTTTGAGCGCGCTAGCAGAAATTAATTTTGAGGTATATATGACAGAAATCACAAAGAGGTGCATGTTTTCAGTTATTTTAGTCGATTTTACTCATTTAGGCTTATGCTTTACATTTTACTCTTGCCCGAAGCATGGTAAAATGCAACAATTGATATCGAAGTCAGTCGTTCTCCACTTGCAAAGCGAGCTTAATAAATGCAATTAAAAACTATTCTAAATTAATGATTCATAATTTCGAGAAAATTTTCGATCCCGAAAAAACATGGTTATCGAGAAACAAGCTGTAGCTAGTAGTCTTATGCTGGTACATCTGTGATTCTTCAACGCCGTTATCGAAAACTACTTCACAAAATTGACAATTCCACAACTGATTTATTGCAGACAGCCATATTTTTATTTCTAAACTAAACTAAACTTCGTTCGCGTGTATTAGTTGACTAGACATGCGTAAACTAAACTTCCGCACTAACGCGAACTCCACCTACACATCAACTGCCACTCGGCACACCTCGGTCGATCACGGTACCCTCCATCAGATGTAATCGGCCGAGGTGTACCGAGTGCATCAACCGCGTAATATTTCCCGCTTTAAATAAATGTACCAAGATAATAAGGGTCTTTGCTCATCTCAACGGTCACACCGTAAAACATGATAACTATTTAGTGACCTACACAATGGTTGGAAGTGTCCATTCTGTACCGTACTTCTGGTAAATGTAAATATAATTACATTCGAGGCGCCTTCTCGAGGTTACCGGAAACACCCGGAAAGTTGGGATTGGTGCTTTGTGTTGCCTTAGTGACAACTATATAGTATCCAAAAGAATGGCCCAATACCGAAAATCAGAACATTTTTGATGGAAGATCAAACAGTTACCAATACAAACTTGTGCAAATTTCCTAGCACTGTAATAAAGGTAATGGAATTGACGTAAAACTCATCTGTGTTAAAAACACAATGGTTATTCCGTCTCCCCAGCCGTAGTTCTGAGCTGCCTGATCAATGATCACGACTGATTAAATATTGGCTTATTCAGAGGTAGAAAAAAAGAAAATTATACAAAATAAATAGCAGTGTTTATCGTCTTAAATAAAGTTAATTACATTGTACATAAAATAAAGTGAATAAAGGAAGCTAGCTATATTTGCTGAGATGACAAAGAAACGCGAAAGGGATGATTTAGATACGACAAAAGGTGTACGTCAATACTACGCGAACTGTCCGCCATGTGGCTTAATTAATTACGCGAGCCTTTGTCCGTTCCGACCCTGCTCTTCTTTCATCATGCATATGTTGCGTTTTTACGATGGTAGGGGCGAGCGTATACCGTTCTCATTTCATCATCCTGATTTTCTTTTTTTAAATTCTTGTGCTGAAGTGAAATAAATTGAGTCTATTGAAAACACAATCTACAGAATCAGGAAAGAATGTCTTGCTTTTGAAACGCTGTAACATTGGCAAAAAATACATATTTTTAAAAGACGTACAGAAAAAATAAATAAAAAACAACACAATACCACCCCCACCCCCCGAAGACCAGTGAGTATGAGTACGCATTGAAAGAAATCCCTATTTCGACATCGCATTAGATCTAGTACGTGATGCTCTCTAATATGCTAAATGTTTCATGATAAAGACTTGCTACTATCGGAATACGAAGTACTGTATGAATACAGGGCTTTTCTAAAAGTTCACAGAAATGTTCCGTTAAAATCGCAATATACGCCCAACATGCCAAAAGCCAATAAAATTTTGTATACTTGAACTTTGGTTAATCCCCAATTTTGCAAACAGTTGATGTTTTCTGACGAATTTTTAGAATCATACAGCTAATTAAATATTTGATGTTTTCCGACGAATTTCTTTTAGAATTTTACAGCTAATTTAAAAATAGTTGACAATCAGCAACTTGAAGTTACTGCATGAATACCAGAACATCTTACTACCAATTTTAGTCTCTTTTCATTCCTTGGTGAACTGATATATATCAATGGTAAGCTTGTATCGAACCTCCACTTACACCAGGTTTTGGTCATCTGATTGAAGAAAATTTAGGATCGGATCATTTGAAAAAGGCTTATATGAATAGCACATGTAATAGTAACGAAATCTTTGGGAAGATAATTGGTAGTGTCCGTCCTGTAGAAGTGCAATAAGATGTTTGAATTTTCATTTCCATCCGGGGGGGGGGGGGGGGGCAAATTGGGGTAAGAGGAGTTCTAGAAACGAGGATTTGTAGAACAACGTTGTTTATCGAAACCCCAACCCAACCCCCCAACCCCCCATTTTATAACCCCTGTGACCAGATTACGACTGCAATCGGAGTTGAAAGTTTGTGTCCCATATAAAAGCATGAAAACCTAACAACACCCTACTTTCTTAAAGTGATACAAGGCCAGGAAAGAAATTTATAAAAGCAATGAAAAGGTCACGACACTGTAATATTTGTTTATGTAATATAGAGAAGTTTATTCCAATTTTGGGCCCAGAGGGCATACCAGCCAGACAGCTTATAAAGAAGGAAATTTCAAAAAAAAAAAGTTTACAACATTAACTACAGATTACATGAACTGCAAACTACATGTGCATGGATGTAGCATGTGGGGGAAACGAGTACATACATATATGAATTGCAAATCAGGTGTGGACAATATCAGTATTATACCAACATATGGATAATAAACTATAATGATTCATCTCTTGATAAAGATGCGGGTTGCGTCGAAAATTTGAGGTTTAAATAACCAACCGGAAAGGCCACGACAAATTTTCGACGCGACCGTCATCTTTATCAACAAATATCACAAACCACGAAAAATCGACAAAAAATAGTAATAATCTACTACAATGGTAAAATGCTTGTTTTCGTTGCAAGCGTGTGTACAGACGATTGCGTAGAGTTTTTACCATCATCAAGCCGTGATGAAAATAATTTTTTTTCTTCAAAATTATAGAAATTAGACAAAATTAGATAGAAAACATCCAAAACAACGTGATTATGAAATAAAATGATGGGCAGATAATGATCTGGAGTGATAATAAACACAATTAATGATGTACTATCCTTGCTGTCCATGACAGTTTAATATATCTTACACATGCGATTCAACATTTAATCTAGATATCATGTATCTGCTTATTCTACATGAGACTGGAGTAAATTTCTGTTTTCTATCCTTTAGCACCGACTCTTGCCTGCCTCTTGTTAATGTATCAGGCATATTATATAAATTGCATTAGGGATAACACACATGTATCAACTGGGTACTAATGTTTACCCATGACACTTGAAATACCACCAATGAGTGTTTTACTCCAAGAATTACTCTTCACTGTGTATTGTCTTTATTATATATGTTACATGTTTATGCCCCTTTGGGGTCTGATTTGGTAATAAATATTATTCTATTCTATGAATAGCATACTTTGTGTAAGACCCGAGTTCCTTAATTGCGAA
>NC_079165.1:26834981-26924981 GCF_947568905.1 Ostrea edulis | reverse complement strand
TTGCTACATATATTCACACAGATCGTTTATTGACAACAACTGCTAAATTCTCAACAAAACACAATACACATCCAATACCATAGTATATCTATTCAGGGCTCTTTTGTTTTTGTCAGTTCACGAAGTTTAAAGTTCCTAACAGGTGAAAAGTATCGAATTTACAAAATTAAAAGCAGTGTGAATTTCAAAAGTATTGCCACTGGTTTATTACATAACTTCGGTTAGTAATGCACTTACTTGTATGTTTACTTGTTTATTTACGTGTATGTTTATTTCTTTATTTACTTGTATGTTTAATTGTTTATTTACTTGCATCTTCTTACCCTGGCTGCAGCAGTTGACGGAATTTAATGAGGTATAATGGATTGAGGTGGTTTTCCGCTTCAAATGGCGAAAAAGCCCGAAAAGTTGTAACCACAGGCACTCGACGTTTTTTAAAATATATATATAAATTTAAAAAAAATGTCTTCCTGTAGACACAATATTTTGTTACCAGGAAGACAATTTTTATTATATATATCTAAAACGTCGAGTGTCTGTGGTTGTAACGCAATGAAGGAGTTATCCTTCAACACATGGCGGTCAAAGGGAAATAACTTTCGCCAAAATATCGTCTATCGAAAACAATTTACGTATCGACGACGTTTTGTCTATTAACAATAACTTTCATTCATATGTCGATTCGATATATCCTTGTGAGCTCGAAATAAAAGACACCACAGAGTTGGCCACTTCTGCTTCATACTTAGATATTTTATTGAAAGTAGACATTAACGGCAAATTGACAACTCAACTGTATGACAAACGGGATGATTTCAGCTTCTTCATCGTCAACTTCCCATATTTATGTAGCAATATTCCATTATCACCTGCATATGATGTTTATATCTCTCAACTGATTCGATACGCAAGAGCTTGTTCTGCGTGTAGTCAGTTTTTAAATCGAGGCAAGCTACTGACAAGCAAGTTGATGGTACAGGGGTTTCAACAGTCTCGATTGAAGTCAGCATTTCGCAAATTATATGGTCGTTATAACGATCTAGTTCGTCAATACAACCTATTATTGGGTCAAATGCTGTCTGACGTGTTTCATACCGATTGTTAGGCCGTTCTTGGCACACTGATTTTGACTACGGATAACTCCGTTTACCTGATCAGGATATAAGGCTCATGGCGGGTGTGACCGCTTACCCCTCCTAGGCACCTGATCCAACCAGCTGTGTCCAGGGGTCCGTGATTGCCCAACTATCTATTTTGTATTACTTATAGGAGTTATGAGATTGATCACTGTTCGTTATCTTCACCTTTCATACATACATGTACAATATTACAGTGTAACTTCAATCAATTTAATTTATTTCACCCAAGCCACAAAAATGTACATGGGTACAGTGGAGTCAACAGTTGACAATAATACAGAAAAATTAGCAAAAATTAGGTAACTTTTTATGCAAGTATTTCTTCTTTCATTCGACAAAAAATGACACTCAAAAGATAACGGTATTCATCCGCTAGTTAACCATTATTACAGATAAGGCAAGTTCTCTCAGTTTTTGGAGCGACATACCATCAACTGTTCGTGACGCACTGAGGAAAAGAATTACTTTTCACATCTGTATAGTTCAAAATTTAACGATTCCGTATGAGAAACGTTCATGTAAGAAAGATTGGGGGAGGGGGGGGGGGGGGGGGGCTCTGAAAGCAGACAGCCTGGAGGGCATTTGTTGGTTATCAAAATTTGATACGAGGCAATTTTTCATGGTTCGTTTTCCGAGTTCTTTGTAAAACGTTTCTGACTTTCAGAACTAAAACCGCCATTCGGTAGAATACTGTATGGTGTGCTTCATACCATTTGTTAGGCCATTCTTTACATACTGATTTTGACTGCGGATTACTCCGTTTATCTGATCAAGATATAAGGTTCAATGCGAACGTGACAGGTCAACAGGGGGTGCTTACTCCTCCTAGGCATCTATTTTTGTTTTTTTCCCTCGAATTTGAATTCTTTATGGTATTTATGATATTGATCACTTGTATGTTACCTTTTTTCTGCCATTGCTCTATGCATACACTCCAATAAGTAAAATGAGTGAAAATGAATGTATGGAAAGGTTTGAACAATGCATCATTTGACAAAATATATGATTCATCTAAAGGTTTTGGATATCCTTTTGACACGTGATTTAAAATGGCTTTTCCAAGTCAATAGAAATACTAAGTGTGCTTTTTCTTATCTATGGTACCGGTGGCGGTAGCTCAGTGATAGAGCGTTCGCTTCGTAACCGGAAGGTCCTGGGAACTCTTCGCGTTTGTGAAGTGCAGCCAAAGCGTAACGGAATCATCAGAGGATTGTCGATAGACCGGGAGATCGTGAGTCCGAGTCCCGCTCGTGCCATGGCCGCGTCAAACCTAAGACCTTAACATAGGTAGTGATTATACCTTTGCCAAACGCTCGGCATTTAGAAGTAAGAATCACGGGTCTTTCGGATGTGACCTTAAAAACGGAGGACCCGTGTCGCGGCAGGCGTTGGTACAATAAAGATCCCTCACTGCTACTGCCCTGAGCGCTAAGCATACGAGGGCTGTTCAATACGTAATATGTATTGTACGATATCTGAAAAGCATTGACTCAAATAGTGAAATGAACATTACATCCCTTCAAAGTATTCTCCGCGGTTTAAAACACATAATTTAAATCTCTGAATCCATTTCTGAAATGCGTCACGGTACGCTGATTTAGGTAGACCTCTGAAGCACTGACTGATGACTGAGCCAAGGGCTTGTAACGACGACCAGATAAGAACTTTTTAAGTTTTGGAAAAAGGTAAAAGTTGCATGGGGCTAGATCTGGAGAGTATGTTGGGTGTGGCAAGATGGTAACCTTCTCAGACTTCAAAAATTGCTTCACAAGCTCAGATGTATGTGATGGAGCATTATCATGAAGTAGACGAACATGCCTAAATCCTGACACAGGGCGTCGTTTATGATGATATTCCTTGAGCTTTTTTAGTATAACATCTCGGTAATACTGACCTGTAACACTTTTGCCCTTCGGCACCGAAATTTGTACGGCTATAACATCACATGAGAAGAATATACAATAAAGAACCTTCTTTATGTTTATGGTTCTTTTGGCAACTACAGGCCTTCTACCGTGTTTAGTTAGCCATGCATATGTATTTTGTTTCCAATTTTTCTTACTGGTTCGAAATAGTGAACCCATGTTTCGTCACCAGTAGCAATGTTTGAAAATTGTCTTTGGTTGAATTTGGGAAACATTTTGAGTAATTGCTTAGCGGTTTGTACTCGTACCGGTACCCGTTTTTGGTCATCTGTCAATATATGCGGTATCCATCTGGCAGAAATCTTTCTACTTTCAAAATACGCTTCAAAATGAAATGCACTCGCGATAGCGATATGCCAACAACTTTGGCAATATCACGAATCGTGTATCTGCCATCACTTTCAATTATTTCCCTGCCCTTTGAGACATTTGCCTTGCCTGTTACAGTCACAGGTCGGCCAGGTTTTGCTGCATCTTTGGCGGACTCTGTGCCAGTCAGAAATTTCTTTCTCCACCTACGAACTGTCTCATAAGATACCTTATCAGACCCATAAACTTCTCCCAATTCAGTAAGAATTTGCATTACCAAATGACCGAGTTTTGTGCGAACTTTTATATAAGCTCTAATTTCTTCAATATTCTCAACCCGTTTCCCAACCATTTTTACAACAGTGGTCAATGACTGGCTCTGTTGAAATGAGTATAAGTTTAAAACTATTTGGAGCTGAAAGCTCGTGTTTATACCATTGGAAAGATATTGAATAGAGCTATTCAAGAGTATCATCATCCACGAAATCGTGCAAAGCGTTATCGCGCTGTGGTACAATACACATTACATATCGAGCCCTCATAGGTCTAAATTTGTGTTACTTCAACTACAGCTGGTGACGTCTCAATACGAGTGAAAAATTCTCGACGGGACGTAAAAACACTCATTCAACTTATTCATGATTAAATTCAAATTTCTACGTTCTGCTAATCGTTCTGCAATATTCATGACACGAGTTAAAGCATTATTAATTAAAACATGACTTCACTTAGGACATAAAACGTTGTAAGTCTCCATGCATTGATCTGTCCGATGTGTCTGCTGAATCATCTGTTGTACACATGTATTAAAGTGTAAATAGTTTCAAAGCTAGAGGGTAGTTATTGATATACAATATAAAAAAAAAGCAAAGGGCCTAAAATAGAACTTTGCGGAACTCCGTTATTTTCATCAATTAAATAACCCCCTTAATCTATAGCATCAAAAGAATTGCAACATCTTAAGAAAGGCCAGTTTTGTATCCTTACACCATCTGTCAGTGAGATCCAGGATGACAGTTATTGGCGAGAGAATATGCTGATCAATATTCATGACACGAGTTAAAAACACGATATCTCCAAAAACCATACTTATTAGGGTTTTAATTCAAACTCGGCATAAGGTATCTAAAAGTTGAATTTTACAATCTCTGTGCTTTTTTATTCACATACATTAATGTAAAACTATGCTATAAACATTCTTCTTGTATACGGATTGTTCATGTTGAATGCAATTCAGAAGGTAATGGAAGGGAGTTTGTGAAGCGGCATGATTGCATGGAATTAAAAGACGATTGTCGCCAGCTGGTGGACTATAAATGGTGATCAATCCGGTGCTAATCTGTAGAATGTAATATTTTCATTGATTGACCGCTCGTTTCGGTTTGAACTCATCGTATTGGTGTTATCAGATGATGTGCGATATTTGTCATCAAAATCGCCAAAAGCAATCGGACCATGACATCTAAATATCAATGTAAGCAAAACTAAAATGATGATTTTTGGGGAAACGTAAAGAACTCCAAAATATCTTTAATGAAATGGTGAAATTTGTTATACTTGCGAATGTGCATTATGGGGTCACAAAAATTACTTTGTAAAAAGAAATACATTTGAAATGTCGATACGAGGGTTTTTTTGTTTTATAATATTTCCTAAGTT
This sequence comes from Ostrea edulis, assembly GCF_947568905.1. Lineage (NCBI taxonomy): Eukaryota > Metazoa > Mollusca > Bivalvia > Ostreida > Ostreidae > Ostrea > Ostrea edulis. The sequence continues at coordinate 26,919,949 of NC_079165.1, read as the reverse complement.
GAGAAAGATTCCAAATGCAGATTATGTTGATGAAGCTATGTTTAATCGAATTATGGTATGTACACGCGGTGATCTGCAATGTTAATGAAATTACCTCACATACGTCCAACCACACGAAATTATAAAGTGAAAATAATTTTACTATGAAAAATCCTTTTAGTTAAATTGATTTTATGAAATAGTTTTATATTAGAATAATAAAGTCTTACCTTGTGAAACAGCTAAGAAAATCCAGAAGATTTCAAGAATTTGTCGCAAATGAACAAATTGCTGTGAAGCAAATCGTGTTCAGATCCGTCTCCTGAAGCGTCGGGTTTTTAATGGTAAAACAGGTGCGTGATATTAAAGTTAGTGCTCAAAATGCGCACTCCCTCGCAAATCTAGACAAGAGTACCGCAAACGGTACACCAAACGCTCGTCGGACAGTGATGACGAAATTTCAGTTCAATATATGTATCCATAATGTTTCTCCCAACTTTATTAACACCTGAAGCTGTTGTGTTTGCTGGTTTTGTAGTTACATGTGCTGTAAACCAATTTTTATTTCCGACGAATTTATTTCGCGATTTAACCAGTGATGAACTGGTTCGCGGCGACTAATTTTCACGACCGAGATAATCTTAAACAAATACAAGAGATATTTCAAAATGGACTGGTTCACGGTGAAAAATATTCGCGATGATGATTATTTTACTAACAGTATATATCGGTCAAAAGTTCTGGGGAGCTTGTGTTTATCCCATGTTGTGCAATACGGAGAGAGAGAGAGAGAGAGAGAGAGAGAGAGAGAGAGAGAGAGAGAAGAAGAAGAAGAAAAAAGGGACATTTATGCACACTAACCAACCTAAAGCAAAATGAGCTATAAAGTCCCACCCCACCACCAGGACCCATTGCCGGGTGCCATTTCATAATTTTGGTAAGACTTCTCTTATCATTACTACATGCTCAGTCTGGTCGTTTGATGTGTAGGAGTTAAGAATAAGAGTGTCAAAGAAACAATGCATTTTCACTAAAGGAACTATAAAGTTCACTCTGGTACCCTAACCCCCGACCCAGGGGTCATGATCGTGAAATTTACAATTTTTGGTAAAGGCGTCCTTGTGCATTCTGATTACTAGTACCTGGTATATAAACAGCTTATCAGTCAGATGCCTCATTTCATTCTAAACTTTTTGATCCTCGGGCCCAAGAAGGACAGCGACCAGGAATTTTACCGTCTTAGTTTTCCCATCCCCATCCATAGTTCGCAACTTAAGTTAATTTCCTTTCGAGAGGTATCTAATTCAGAGACTGGGAGGGACATTACCCCAATCTAATATTAGAAGCGGACATTCTCTAACTGTTACACTGAAAAAGGATCTGACAGTATTGCGTCTGAGGTAATGTTATTTCACCTTTCAAGCTTGACCAATCAAATGACGGCTTTTTCTAACATGAAAGTTTTGCTGTTATATCGGAACATACTTGATATTTATCATACGTATTTTCACACATAATTACCGAAAGGTACGGGAGAATAATCGAAGATGGCCATGAGCGATGCTAAAACGCCACAGGAAATATATCTTAACAATAATGGATGTATAATATCTTAGATCTTCTTTTGCTCTTCCTTTAACACTGATATTTGGAATTTGTTTAAACTAATCATGGATCGACGCCATTTTACTTACAATCCGAATACGCTTCAGTAAAACGATTCCTGATTGGTTCTTGATTCTTTGTCAAGCTATTGTTATTAGTTGAATATTTATTGAATTATTCATGAGACTGGGGTCAAGAACATGACCTCAAATGCAATGATGTCAGATCATTCTCCATTGTAACGGATAGAAAAGATTTATTATTAGATCTGATATCAGTTAGATCGGACATCGCCCATACGGGAGAATCCTGACACGACAATAATACATTTGAATGTTATTCTGCCACTTTAATCGTCGCATTAGATACCCTCACAGCTAATTCAATACCGTAATGTCATTTTGTCGTGTCTTTGAATGTTAATATTCTTGATAAATCCAGCTAAATCAAACATGGTCATACACAAATTTTAGATTTTAAAAGAAAACAGTTAAAATATCAAACATATCATACAGTTTCACATTTCTATTTTCATTCGTAACCAGTCAGATAGGTGACGTCATTCTTGTCTACATCGGTCAGCACTGTAACAAGATCATTTTCTTCCGGTACATGGACGACAAATTGTTTCCTGTCGTGGTTTTTTCTGACGAGCCACACTTTCTGCGCTAGGTATCAGTAAGGTTGGCAGTTGGAATTCAGCACAGAAGTTTGTAGTGTTTGGTTTGTCTCTATCACAAAGACTTCCAGCACGCAAACGTCTGATGTTAGGATTCCTAGCCAACGCACTGGGTGCATATTACAAGATCATGGGATTATTTTCTTCTAAAGGAAGACCTTTACTGTCTTATGGACGTGGAACACGCGTCTGATAGAGTCTTACCACCCCCCCCCCCCCCGTTTTTTAAAAATGTTAATCTCTTGCGAGGGTCCCGTGGGGATCCGGGGTAGAATAGGTCCTCGGTATCCTTTGCTTGTCGTAAGAGGCGATTAGATGGGTTGATCCTTCGGATGAGACCGCAAAAACTGAAGTCCGTGTCACAGCAGGTGTGGCACGATAAAGATCCCTCCCTGCTCAAAGGCCGTAAGCGTCGAGCATAGGCCTAAATTTTGCACCCCTTCACCGGCATTGGTGATGTTTCCATATGAGTGAAAAATTCTCGAGAGGGACGTTAAACAAGATACAATCAATACGAGGTCTGAAGTTTACAGTGATGAAGGAGGCCTCGACAGTCTTTCTGATCTGATACCTGTAGATAGAGTTGTGCTTCGTGGCATCACAATGATATACGAAAACAATGATAAGTATTTTTTTCTTTGAAGAAAATGAACCATTTACAGAATGGAAATTGTATTCAATTGAACACATTTTTATGAATTTGGAAAAATCAGAAATATACATATTGTTTATGTTTCAGGCAGTTTGAAGTATTTCTATAAGTAAACATTCTCCTCACAAGTGCCCATTGTTTGTCCCACCTGTAGACGAACTTCCCGGGGCAGCTTCTCCTGGTAAATGACGGATTTTCTACAAACAAAAATAGAAATATCTATATTGATAATCGTGTCACACTGGAGGCATAGCACACTTTCACAAAAACAAAAAATAAATTTTTAAAAAAAGAAAAAAATATTAATAGCCACACAATCTAATTAGAATCAGTTGTTTTGAATCAGCTACTGCTTCTCAAGGAACTCAGAGAAGCGGTAGCGGATTCAAAACAGCTAATTTTAATTACATTGAATAGCCACAGCAACGATGTAACCGGGAAGCGCAGAGATGGAATGAGAATACCAACCCCCGTATGCGTAACCCGGACGCAGTTTAGCCCAAGATTGAGCGGAGGTATAAATGTCTAGGTGTTGCGTGATTGGCTAATAGCAAGAGTGAAATTATTTGGAATTGAAAGAAATAGTATAGAGGTTCAAATTAATTGTCAGGATGAAAAATTATCGCACAAAATCGAGAAATGACTGAGGAAATTACCATGGTAGGGGTGTGCTTAAAATGAAGTGTGTAATTTACTGCAGATTGCTATGTGTTGTAAAAAAGTACAAATATGGCCTATAAAAGGCACGGGACCCTATATATTTTTTGTCATTTTTTATCAACACTGGGAATGAACTTTGAAATGTTTTGCAGTCATTTGTTTAAAATCGATATAGTTAATTAGTGAGAGGGCCAAAGGTTAACATTGAGGTCTATGGGAAATGAATTGGTACTCTTTTCCCAGATAGCGCTCTCGCTTCTCACCACTGCGAGAGGGTATGGCGGTCGTCCGCTCGGACACGTGGGTTTTCTCCGGGTACTCCAGTTGCCACCCACGTAATGGCCCCCTAGCGTCAGCATTCGTGCATCAAAGGACCCCACTGGAAATAAGCTTTCGAGCTTTCAGGGGTTATCTTTGGTATCAATGTATGTACCGACTATAAACATTTATTTATTCATTTAATTTTAACATGTTCAAGAATTGAATTATCTCCCTTTCACCGACGAAGCTCTAGAACATTTAGCTGTCACTAATCTACACAAAATATCAATGGACGTACGGTGCTTCTAAATCTTCATTTATGTAACTTGGATGGAAATCTAATTAGACAACAACACAAGCACAACTAGTAAACCAAAAAATAAAATAAAATGAGAGTGTAGCAGCTCAATACAGAAAAATTTACATTGCTATCTGCAGTGTTTGGATATGAATTTACTTAGTGGACTCGTTTCCATTCGTAAGCCGATACTGTATTTAATTTAGCGTAGTATAACACAGCGTCTAACGTTTCTTTGTTGACAAATTTATTAAGTCACATTACTATGAAGTGTTCAATCTAAGTATAAATCCAAGAGCACTAGTACAGGGGTTGGGGGGTTGGGGGGGTTAGTTAGTATCGTTCTTCTTGGATCGTATTATGAGGAATGAAGTCCCATGCATATATACCCGCATCGATGTTATACCCGGGTCATGTCCGTTATTATCAGGAACTGGTCAAAATCTCGAGACAAGGACCTCACTCTCTCAACTGTTTCGCAAAGTTTGTATGTAATGTCCATGGTGATATCTATTTCGCAATCTTTATGTTTTACCATTGATCACGAGAGATTACAATTGGTTTAATGTACCTATAGTAATCATGTCGATTATTTAAAACAGGTATAATCATTAATATTTACATTAGCTTCACTACGTATCGCAATTAATCTAAGGTGTTAAAATACACAGATGTAAATATTAATATACATATTATCTGCACTATATATCACAGTTAATCTAACGTAGAATTTATAACTATCACTTTACACAGGTATGGTTATTAATATTCATATTACCTATGCACTTAAGATATCAATCAATGGCAAGATAAACAGAGAGTTCCGATACAACTGTAGTTTCATTTCCCATCGAGAGAGTCCATTCAATGTATAATGACCATATTTCATTTCTAATAAATGGATGGTGGAATATTTGTAATCATGCTATCATTTTGAAGGGTTCATCAAATAAAAATAACCCACCGTAGGAATTTTCAAAATTTTGTGTACTGCTTGATTTATTTCACCTAGAATTTAACATTGAAGTATATGGGGAAAGCATGTTTTATTACAATATTTTAAAAACAAATTATATTTTCATACTAATCTCTTGGTAGAAAGTTACATACACTTTCTTTTTATGAAAATATGAAATAAAATTAATCATTGACCACACACATTTTTAGAAAATTAAATTTTTCTTATTTTTACAAAGGGCAGACAACTCCTCCAAAAAGTCTTAGGTGCAAAAAGGTCAGCTTCTAATCATTTAGCAGTCCTGTGCAATGATACGAAATTTTAGAATAAATTCTGAATGGAAATGGTTTTCCACCACAGTTTGTATGCAATTTCCGGCTCCTACCACTTTGTATCAAATTACATGTAAATAGAAAATGTAGCCTCAACATTAACATAGACCAGTAATGAAATATAAAATACATTTGCCCCATGGGGATCCGGGTTAGAATAGGTCCTCAGTACCCCTTGCTTGTTGTAAGAGACGACTAAATGGGGCGGTCCTTCGGATGAGACCGCAAAAACTAAGGTCCCGTGGCACAGTAGGTGTGGCACGATAAAGTTCCCCTGTTCAAAGGCCGTAAGCGCCGAGCATAGGCCTATTTTTTTTTAGCCTTTCACCGGCAATGGTGACGTCTCCATCAGAGTGAAAAATTCTTGAGAGGGACGTTAAATTATATTCAATCATCATCACCATCATCATCATTTGCACAAAAACTCGGTAAGTTTGAAAGCAATATATACATGTATATATATTATTGTGTTTTACTCTTCTCTACAAGCGTCATTACTATGGAATCAAAGGCGGCACATTGGAGTTCTCTACAAGCGTCATTACTATGGAATCAGAGTCGGCACATTGGAAGGAATCACTAGTTTTCTGAAGGTTCTGAACTCAGCAGGTTATACTAAAAGGAAATACATCAGAAACTTCAGATGTTACATCCGGAGTACCCCAGGGAACAGTGATGGACCCGATTTTCTTCCTAATTATACATCAATGACCTGCCGGAACTGGTAGCATCTAAAGCTTGGCTCTTTGCTGACTACAGAAAGATCAGTAAAAGGAGAATACCAACCAACCCCAACAAGAACTTGACAGTCCCCAAACTATGGGAAAATAAACGGTTAGTGTCATTCAACCCGGATAAGTGTGAAGTATTGCACGTGACAAAGAAGAGGACGCCCACCATCAGAAATTACACCATCCAGGGAAAGAGCTTGTCCACAGTAAACTCCGCAAAAATAACTATGTTTCAACATCAGCAGCAACTTATCATGAAATCAACATATTGGGACAGTTACGAAGAAAGCATACAATATCAATACTTTCCTCAGGTGTAACATCAGGACCTGTCCAAGGACCCTCTAGACGCAGGGTTACTCTATCTTAGTGAGAACAATTGTGGAGCACGCTTCCACTATACCCGGTAACTCAGAGAAACATCTATGAACCGGAAATGATGCAAAGAAAACCAGCACGCTTCGTCACTGTGAATTACAGAATTATCAGCAGCCTATCTAGGGTGTCAGAAGACCTACAATGATGGACACTACACGACCGCAAAACAAATGTCGCCGTGCTTTACCGTACTGTTCACCATCTTGGACTCAGAGCCATCAACAGTCCTTTCCATCGACAGTAAGACTACGGAATGGATTACCATCCTATGCTGTTAACGTCTCCCGTCTGGACGGATTTAAAGACAGCATCAAAACTGTTAACAGGACCCAAATCCGCCAGTTTTAAAACAAGAGACCCATGGGCCACTTCGCTCACCTGAGTCCCCATGGACATAACATTGTTCAGCTTTTGTGATTTTTAAGATATTTTTATCAATCTTTATTCCCATAAAAATTTTTGACCCCATATTATGGCCCTAACCTAGCCCCAAAGGATTATAACATAACTGAAAATGGATTCACATAACACAGAAATGCCTCATTATCAATATAACTATCATGCTCTTGTTGTTCTGGATAAGCACAAGGTAAAATGGTCACAAGGCCAAACACTGACATAAATTAAGGTCTTGTCATAGAAAACTGTATACAAAATATAAAAGCTTTTCTTTAAATAGTTCAGACGATATTGATTATGTCAGGTTTTTAAAGAAAGTGGGTCAAGGTCAAAAGATCAAGTATGATTGTATCACAAGGTGGTCTTGTCATAAAGAATATATATACAAAATATGAAAGCCCTACCTTGAATACTTCTAAATATAACTAATACGTTACATATTCTTAAAAATATATCAAATTTCAAGGTGACAAGGTCAAGGTAATAGTATGAAATAAACGGTATTGTCATAAGAAATTTTAAATAGTTTAGGAGATATTGAATAAGTCAGTATGTCTAGCTCCCAGTTTAAGGTCAAAAGGTCAAACTTCACAAAACTAAATTTTGCCATAAAGACTTTATAGACAAAACATGAAAGCTCCACCTAAAATAGTTCTGGATATATTCAATAGGTTATGTTTTCTTAAATGTAGGCCAGACTCCGGGTTTAAGGTCAAAGATCATGATATAAAATGAACGGTCTTGCCATAAGACATATAGATACATGTACAAAATATGAAAGATCTACCTTCATAGGTTAGAATTTTATCAAAAGGAGGTAAATTTTTCAGGTCAAGATCACAAGATCGAACACCATTGCATCACATGAAAGGTCTTCCTGTAAAGGATGTATACACAAAATATGAAAGTCCTAGTTTAAATAGTTAAAGATATATTTTAAAGATTTTCCTATATATCAGCATATAATACTTTGATCCCCTGTCGTGGCCCCACCTTACCCCTGGGTACTATGAATTGCACAAACTTGGATCTAGTCTATGTCAAGAAGCTTTCATATAAACCACTTTTCTGGTCCTGTGGCTTTTAAAAAGATTTCCCCTATATATTCGTATGTAAAATTTTGATCCCCCATTGTGACCCCACTTTACCCCTGAGTACTATGAATTGCACAATCTTGGGTCCACTCTATGTCAAGAAGCTTTCATGTAAATTTCCACCTTTCCGGCCCTGTCACTTTTGAAAAGAAGATTTTAAAAGATTTTCCCTATATATTCGTATGTAAAACGTCGTCATTTTCCAAATATAATTATTTGTAAAAGTTTGATCCCCTATTGTGGCCCTACCCTATCCCCATGAAGGGATCATTATTTTAACAAACTTGAATCTATACTATGTCAGGAAGCTTTCATATGAATATAAACTTTTCTGGCCCAGTGGTTAAGACAATTTTCAAAAAAATTCTCTACATATTTATATGTAAAACTTTGATCCCCTATTGTTGCCCCGCCCTACCCCCAGTGGACATGATTTAAAACAAAACTAGAATCTGCACTATATCACATGCAAAACTTTGATCCCCTACCGTGGCCCCACACTACCCCCGGGGATTATGATTTTAAAAAATTTAATCTGCACTATGTTGGAATGATTTCATGTAAATTTCAACATTCCTGGCCTAGTGGTTCTTGAAAAGATTTTTAAATGACCCCACCCTATTTTTGCATTTCGTGATTATTTCCCCTTTGAAGGGAGCATGAGCCTTCATTTGAATAAACTTGAACCGCCTTTATCCATGAATGGTTTGTACTAAGTTTGGTTGAAATTAGCCCAGTGGTTCTTGGGGAAGAAGATGAAAATGTGAAAAGTTTACGGACAGACGGACGGACATATGACAGACAAAAGATGATCAAAGTAATTCACTTGAGCTTTCAGCTCAGGAGAGCTTAAAAGTTGAAAAGTTTACGGACAGACAGGCAAAATGTAATCAGAATAGCTCAATTGAGTTTTCAGCTCAGGTGAGCTAATAAACTGCAAATGGATAGATGGAAAGTTATTTCCCATGGGCTTGTGTGAATAGTCATTCGTGACAATACACCAGATGGTGGTATGCGACTTATTGAAAGAAAACTATGAGCAGACTACTTTATTTTTCGCTGACCAAAACACCATGTATTTACAGAATTGTAATTTGGGTGAGTGCGTGACGTAATTATATTCTTGTGTGACTAGACCGCCAGTTTCGAGATAAGAGCTCTTCTGTGTAGGAGGTGCATTTAGTGAAACTTCGAATGATGAAGTGGAATAGAGTGGACATTTAGTGAATGAAGAAGACGATAAAATCTAACAAAGCGGCTTCTCTTTAAATATGTAAATGTATGAAATACAAGTACTATTGAAAGAAATGTTTCACTAAGGTGAAAACAAAATCAAGTTGTAGCAGAAATGAATTTATATGCATATTATTTTATGTTTTATTTTGTATATTTATCTGTCTCTGACCTTCAGTAAGTCTTATTTGACAATTTCTGCGCAAGCGTTCAATCATCAAAACAATCTTTAACTTTAGTAACCTTGATTTTCATTGGATAATTATCCGGAAGTACATGTTTAACGTCTATGGGTGGTACTAAAATACGGGTAAAGTTCATACCCTCAATATTTTATTCAGTATATTCAAAGTTATGATTTTCTATTGTCCCAAGTTAGTATAAATACTTTGATTTTCGTTAGTTAGTTGGGGGGCTTAGAAAGCATTAACTTGCTGTACTAAGTATCTCACTTTAGATTCAGGTTTATTAGGTATTTACCAGGTTGCACCAGTCTTTCTCTGATAGCTCCTGTTAAATCATTTTAGACCCCAAAACCTAAAAGTTAGGAAAATAAATATACATGATTTAATATGATTTAATAGGGTTTTCATTTTCTTAGCCCCCCCCCCGCCCCCCCCCCCCCCCCCCGTCTAAGTAAGGTAGGATAACTTGTCTCTACCCTGAGTTGGGGGTTAGTTTATTTATTATCATTATATATGCATATACTCTTATATTCAGAGACAGCAATTTTCCTTATCATTTTTGTATCATCATTGAATCTTTTATTTATATTTTTCTTTTCTTTTTATTTTGATAAATAAACGTCTTTGTCTGTTGAACTGTGTTGTCATTACGGCTGACACAAAGTGTGAAAACATACCCCAAAATTTGACCAAACAGAATTCAAATCCAAAAGAAATTAAGGTGCGGGTGACCAAATATATAAAAAGAGTATCAAAACGGTCAAACCCTCCAATCACAAGAGGTGCCCTTAGGTACCGAGGATTTTAATCCTATTACAAAGTCATATTTGCAAGTAATATCCTGGATATGATACCAGGGGCGGATCCAGGAATTGCGGTTTGTGGAGGGGCAACTTTTAGAGGCTGGGGGCCGCCTTGAGGCCCCCAGTGGGTCCAGAATGAAGCCCCCGGAAACTCCTGGAATAAATCAAAAGATTTTGTCATTTATTTCTCCGAGAGTGGAAGAATTTTTTTATCATTTACAGTTTTCTAAACAAGAGGCCACGACTGACCTTAAATTTGAACATTTTAGGGGAGGGGAGGGTGCGCCGGCTGCACCCCCTTAAATCCGCCACATCATACGTACGAGCACAGAAATACTGTGATATGATAAGAATTTCATGTATTTATTTACTCCTTGAATACTAGCTAATCACTCAATTTGTGTATCAGTTGAATTCTGGTGATGAAACTGCGTATGAGAAACTCAGTGAGCACATTCACTTGTATGTAGTGATGAATATTTGTCCCACTCCCGCGTGGACAAAAATTGTTTCGCGCCTTATTATGTACGAGAGTTCTCCAAAGGGAAATAACTCGGACGTATATCGAACCCGGCGTATTGGGGCATGCTTTATTACACGAGATATGCTTTATCACCCATGTAATACATGCTTTTATTTAAAGAGCCATTAGCTGTAATTTTGTCACCAAAAATTGAATTTAATGAAAATTGCTCTATATTCTGTATCTAAGTATTTAATTATTTCAAACACTTTTTAACCTCAAAGCAGGCACATGAATATGTAATTTTTGTGTCTAAATAAATATTGTTTTGCAAGACAATAATTCTTCCTTATATATTTCTTTACACTAAAAGCGGTTATCTAACGTAGTTTTATTAGATTTCTCTTGTTTTGGTACAAAATAAATGTTTTTATTAGTCATCAATATACATATTCCTATGCCATTGAAAGATTTTGGAAAAAAAGTTGCCATCACTTTCACAGAGTAATGCCTCTTTAAACAGAATGCATTTTATTACTTGGAATTGAAGTCAGCATTTCGCAAATTCTATGGTCGTTATAACAATCTAGTTCGTCAATACAACCTGTCATTGGATCAAATGCTGTCTGATGTGTTTCCTACCTATTGTTAGGCCGTTCTTGGCACACTGATTTTGACTACGGATAACTCCGTTTACCTGATCAGGATGAAGGGCTCATGGCAGGTGTGACCGGTCAACAGGGGATACTTACTCCTCCTAGGCACCTGTTCCCACCTCTGGAGTGTCCAGGGGTCCGTGTTTGCCCAATTATCTATTTTGTATTGCTTGTAGGAGTTATGAGATTGATCACTGTTCGTTATCTTCACTTTTCATATTACAGAGTAGTTAGAACTTACATGTACAATTGTATTATAATTCAGGTACATATGCAGTGCTTTGAATTATTCAATAGATCTGTTATAATTTCACTTGTTTGGTTTTGTTGTTGTTTTTAACTCTATTGACACGTACAAATGTAGTTCTTCCCGGAATCGTCGTCAATGAGACACAAAGAAAATGGACGAGATTCAGTCGGATTAAAACCAGCCCCCCCCCCCCCCCCCTCCTTTCTCCTATCGCCGTCAATGAGACACAAAGAAAATGGACGATATTTAATCACAGTCACCAGTCTATAAATTTTTAATCATCAGTAAATTTCAAAACTGGATTAAATTTATTGCATGTAATAAAATGGTTGGGTTTTTTTTCAACTGTGTAACATCTGTGTAAAGTATCGTGTCACGTGCTTCTGACAGCCTGCATTATAGTGAACTTGTACATGCACCTTAAAATTTGATAGCGATCGCATGATTCAGGCAATCCTTATGTTATTGTCATTAAATGAGACAGGCAACGTTGCATTGACTGACTGGGTAGATTTGGAAGATGTGCTCACTTGCAAAAGTTCGCATATTTAGTTGATATTTTAAAGGGACTGGTTTACGATTTTTGAAAAAAAAAAAAAAATTTAATTACATTTCTGATGTTAAACATTAAAAATATAACTCATTTGATGTTGACAGTCAAAATTTTAACCTTTTGAATGCAAGAATAAAAGCAACATTTTAGCCTTAAATCTATGTTATGTTAACAAGGACTCGAGTCTTTTTATGTATACAAACAAACCAGTGAAACATTAATTTTGTAATATAAAGCATCTTAATTTTGCATAGTCACAAATTTTAACTTTTAGATGACACATTCTAACTTATATACATCGAATTCAGGTTACCGACCTATGTATGTCTACACAGGCTGTCAAATAAGTTTGCTGAACCAACGCCCATACCAAATTCACCCTGTTGTACATACTTTAAAGCTTAATTAAGCAGGAATAACGCATTTTGGATTTGAAAATATTTCACTGTATAAGTGCATATTATCAAAAGGTTTGAACACAAGTTCTTTCAATTTACGGGGTTTTCACCTTAAATACAACTGTCGATATACTAATTAATATCATAAATAGACTTAATAATTTCTTACTTACATGTACATTAAATAAACATATAATTATGTATATCAATAAAGGTCGGTTATTTGAATAAGGCATGGTATTAGTAATTTAAATATTCCAGAATCTCTGATGAACTTTATATCAACACTTTAATTGAGTTACTTGTCTTAAAAACGCTTAACAATTGATATTTTCATTCAAATGTTAGAAACATGATCAGGTTAGAAACCACTATTGAATATGTACATGTAATATTAATTGACTTTGGAAGGAGGGGGCTCAGCAAATTTAAACTTAACACCGATTTAATCCTGTTAAGAAAAAAAATACTATCACCCTCTGGATGTTAAAACCACGCCACCCTGCGTGATAAAACGTAGCAACGGTCAACATTATTTGACGACGGGTGGTATATTGCACAATATTGTTGACTGCTGGAATTCACCATCAACATACGACACTGCGTTTAAAGTTTGCCAATTGTAATATTCTTTAACATTCAGTATGATATATTAGATATTGCATGCAAGCGAGGATAAAACTGGAAATTGTCACCCCTCGAAAAAGCAGTCACCTTGGTCGGTGAGGGTTTTTTCGGGTTGACAATATCCAATGTTAACCTCACTTACGTGCAATATTCGTTGAATACTTTCATAAACTGGGAGCTAATGAAATATGTGCGACTAAAATACTTCAAACAAAACACTACATGTAATTTTCAATTCATTTTTTTTTTTTTTTTTGTTATCCATATCTGTTATGGCCTCCCGCTCATACATTCAATATCACCCACATTATTACAGGTTGCATATGTACATATACTGTGATTGGTCGTCTTCTTTTATTATATTTTGTGTAATTTAGTCAAATCTGATTGGTTGAGAAGCATTTGGGGGAAAAAACTTCTGAAAACGGAAACCAAGAAGATTGAAAATGAAACCGGTTGAGATATTTTCGACGTTGATTTTTCTTCATCATACTATTACTTGTGTGGCTATTTACTTATATTTATACATATATAAGAATAAAATCCAAAATTATCACACAATAAACAACGATCAGTTTCTGCTAACACTTTCGCTTTACAGCTCTTTAGCCAATTTTGTCTGAAAATATATAGGCCTATATAAGGTGTCCTCGATTACGACTGCACTTTTACATACATAAAATAAAGCTAGTAAAAGCGAATAGATAGATTGTATAAAAGCCAGAACACATGAACAATTTACAAACCATCACCTGATCAAGTCCGTGTAAATGTATGTTAAATAAAGAAAGAACCTCAGCACCTCGAAATAAAATAGTATTAGCATGTTATCAATTTATCATTTATTTTGATAATCAACAAATTACAAAACTGAAGTACACGTTCAATAATGCCATTTTAATGAAACATAAATACAATAAATAACAGACAGACAAACAGACAAACTCATACGATTTTGTTGACGGTCACTATGAGGGATCCTTGGGGGTCTTTGGCAAGTTTGATTGAGCTGCAATCGAAGTGGGACGGAAACACAAGCTCCTTAACGAAGAGTTCCGAGAGTTCGCAGTGCTTCACCTTAGACACTCTGGTAGCTTTTATAGTGAGTGTGTTGTCTTGAAGAGAGATAACGATACTGTCTCTGTCCGGGAAGAAATTCTCTATCGGAATACTGAGGGCCACGGTCTGGCGCTGGGTGGACGGAAGTCGGCAAATGTCTTTGTAGGAAACATCAGAACCATCACTAATCCCCATGACATTAGAGGTCACGGATTTGGCGGCGCTTTTAAGCGTTTCTGGGAACTGTTTGGCGGATGGCGAGTTAGAGGTAACTTGGGCATGATGAGGTTCGGGGTTGGGATGAAATCTGAGGGACTGTGAGCCGGGAAGGGATTTAGGATTGTCGCTGGGTGAGTCTTCAGTGTAACTCTTAGTCGTGTTTGACTTGGGTGTATAATTGGGATTGGTGAGGTCAATCGCTTGTGCTCCCCCGTCGGAGCGCCCCTCCCTGGTCTCGCGGGGGGAATTCACCGATACCATGGGATGAGACACCGATCCCCTCATATGACGTCGATCGGCCTCCGCATCAGATGATTCTGAATCAGATTGATTTTCTGTCCTGTTAGCATTATCGATCGAATCTGTCCTGAGCTTTTTGGCGTTAATAAATCCCTGAGATTGTTTTGAAGTTTCGTTCAATTTCCTCTTTAAACAACACTTCTTGCATGATTCCTTGCACGGGGCGGGCAGATACGGGGCCTGAATGACCAATTTTCCATCATCGGATACAAAGCTGCTTATGTTGCACATGTCCACCTGGCTCGGGACGAACACCGTTCTCTTCACGTGGAGCCCTTCGTTTTCCACGCCCCTGGGTTTCTTTGCAGACACTGTAACTGAGTAAGCACCGGAACAATTTACCTGAATATCCTCTGGTCTGTATCCACTCAGATCCACTGAATGTTTCCAGAGTCTAAAACCATTTGTTTTTGTTCGAGTATCAACAGGTCGGAGTTTGTTTTTGTGCGTTTTGTTGAATGGAACAATGCCCTCGAAGTATTTTGGTACGCAAACCTCTCCCTTATCGCCTCCCTGGGGCACATTTCGCTCCGTCGTCTTGATTTCTACTGGTAACATCACTTACAATCTCTGAACACATACACTCCGCACTCGTTCGTTTTCATTTAAATCTGAACACGAGTATTAAATCTCACATGTTTATAAATACCACCGGCCTGCGTCAGACGGATCATTGACGTCACACTCACTTATCGATAACCAGGTGGTTTACCACTAGATTCTATCTAAAATCCCGAAGACACTCGAACGGATCTATTTTAATCTTTTTTATTCTCCCAAAGCTATATATAGAATTAATTTTCCATTGCATTGATTTTCTTTTTGTTATTCTGAATGTAAATGAAATAACCAATAACATTATAACATGACAGACCAACAAGGCGAGCCCGGTGAGGCTGTATGTATAATATTCTCTGTGTGGGTGTTACATCGTACTTTCGCCCACGCTCTCCTCTAGAGCTATACTGTTTTCGCGTTAGTAACATTTGTGTAGGTTGACCTACTAAGTCTGGCCGATCCTGCTAGCTACTACTACACGATTTTTATTGTAAAAATGGCTCTCAGTGTTACATAGTACAGTGACCTTAATCACAAGATATTGAAACTCAATCTCCCGTGCCATTCTGATGGGAAGGTCATTTTGGGGGTTTTAAGAAGAATTTCATTCATGAAAAATAACAATGAAGTGGCATTCTTTCACAGTTACGTATTGGAAAATCAGTGTACAAAAACAAATAAATACGATGAAATATAGCCATATATAGAATACGAAAATGATCTAAGTTTTCATGCTGGAATCTGACCATCCTGTCAAATACATCATGGATATAAATTTTTATTTTTAAAATGGATTAATTTTAGGATTGTGGTTATAAAAAACTACATGTATAGATCCTATATTATAAAAAAAGTGATTAAAACCTAATCCAATGTACATATTATTTGTATTGTGTGTGGGTTTTTTTTTCTTTCGGGCCCGGGGTTGTTTTTATTTATGTATTTTTCTTATTGTTTCGCTTGAGAGAGGGAGAGAGAAAGACCCATGGTATGTTATACTATGAAAAGCCGCAAATCTCTCTCTCTCTCTCTCTCTCTCTCTCTCTCTCTCTCTCTCTCTCTCTCTCTCTCTCTCCACGTAGATTAAAGCGAATTTGTAAAAACGATCGTTCAAAATATATCTGTAAAGCTTTTTTTAAAAAAAAAAAGGGGGGGGGGGGCATTAGCTATCATTTTGTCACCAAAAATTGAAGTAATGAAAATTGCTCTTTAATATATATTTCAGCAATAACACCAGTATCTAATTATTTCAAACACTTTTTAACCTCAAAGCAAGCACATGCGTGGGTAGTTTTGGTGATTAGAGAATTATTGTCTTGGAAGACAATAATTCTTCCATATATATTTCCTTACACTAAAAGCGGTTATCTAACGTAGTTTTATTAGGTTTCTCTTGTTTTTGTACAAAATAAATGTTTTTATCAGCCTAGTCATTGATATATATTCCTATGCCATTAGCCTAGTCATTGATATATATTTCTATGCCATTAAGAGTTTTTAAAAGAGAAGGTTGCCATCTCTTTCACAGCTAATGCCCTTTTAAAAAAAAAGTATTTGTACAGCCACAAAGTAATATATACGTCACAGACCGCGTGAATATACGGGTATCTACACTTACATGTAGTTAAAATTACAAATTATATTTATAGGGCACTTAATCCTTTACAGGAAGACAGATTCACTGCTAAAAGCCTTAAAGGTCACTAATAATAATATAAGCCGAGTTTTTTACTTAAACAATGTGTTATCATATATAACATAATCAGGCCTGGAGGTTATAAAACTTTTCTGAGCACGTTTTCATACTCAAACTCTGTGCTCTAAATCATACTCAGACTCAGTAGTGAAGGTTATAAAACTTTTATAAAATTATTCTCATACTCAAATGGAGAACATGCTCAAGATTTTTCGAGTATGCTTCGGAGCTTGCTCAGAGTTGCACTCAAAACAAGCATGGCTGATTTTGAGTATGAGTACGGTAAAAATTTTATAACCTCCAGGACAGGAGTAGGCAGCAGGCTGAGCCTATAATCAGGGGTAGACAGCAGGCTGAGCCTATACTCAGGAGTATACAGCAGGCTGAGTCTATAATCAGGAGTAGGCAGCAGGCTGAGCCTATAATCAGGAGTAGACAACAGGTTGAGCCTATGTAAGGCTTCTCATTATATGGAATACTGTCTACATAATGATAGAAAGAAAGTACAACGCAAAAGATAGTAATAATGTCTCAACGTAAATACGAAGTGAAAAGAAGATAGCACGAAAGGTGCATTAATAATCTAGGGAGTTTGAACGAATGCAGAATAGTACTGCATATATGTAAAGGAAACTAAACAAAACAGATAAATGGAAGGGGGGGGGGGGTAATAGGAACTAAGAAAAGATAAAGAAAAAGAACCAAAAATAATTAATTTGATATATATAATTCAATTTGATCATTGCAAATCTGAAAAACCTATAAAAGTAAGTACAAAAATTTACCAAATTAACACTATTTGACTCATTAGTACATTAACCCTCTAATTTTCTTTTTTAATTTTGCTTTGTATATAATTATATATATATATATATATAAAACTATTCTCATGTTTAGGCGCTGTAGAATAATTCTAGTTATATTTTATAGCTTAACAAATGTTGCATGATAATATAGATAATATTCTGTGTGCTTTCCTTCAACACTTAACAAAAGATACTTCTGCAAACATCCGCGCGCGCGTAGGAAGATGATGACCCAGGTTAATGGACGCTAGCTACCTCCACGCAGTCCCCGACACACTGATCTACCTGTAAGTCAGCCACATCTAGTCATACATCCAATCTAATTAACACGTTCAGTTTGTTATTCACTCAAAACCAAGTCACTGGTACACGAAGTACAAACAAATGAATACATACATTAGCTACAGTTTAAGGGGAGGTCACACAATATAGTATGTATTGAAGAATAAATAAACATATATAGTTAGGTATCTACCACGTTCTCCAAACACCTTACAGGTCGGGGAACTTAACTTCAGAATCGGGATAAATTTAAAAAATTGAAAGTACTTTTTCAATCATATCCAAATTCTCATGGATAGCCCAAAAATTTCACAAAAATAAAGTAAAATTTGATTGACTTTATCAATCATGTCTAACCGACAACAGAGCTTCCGATGTTTGTTCTGTTAATAGTTTCTTTGCATTATTAAACTTTACACTTCTTGATAAGAATACACCCAAATAAAAAAACTCTTTCGTATTTTCGATAGCGATGACATTGTACAAAAACTTACGTTTTGTCGTAGGACCTTTTGCAAATATCACTACCTTCGATTTGGTTCACAGTAAGTTCCATCAACTGCAATATATGATAATTTCATAGGCTAAAATATGCTGAAAATAGTATTTGATATATCTTAAGAATAATGCACCGTGTGTTACCACAGGCACCTGAAGTGCGGATAGTCTTATGTACACCCCCCCCCCCTTTCCCTTAGAACTTACTGTCTACCCAATGAAATATAAAGATAGAATCAAATAAAACCATCTGAAATATGTGATTTCCCCATCCATCACCTTCATAAGTCTTTCTGCAAAATCAGTTTCTACTTTGTGGGATACTAATATATGTATTAATTTTTTTTATTGGGTAGAATGAGGGGTATGTACATAAGACTATCCACACTTCAGGTGCCCGTGGTCTCTGCCGACAAATCGTGACCGCCACTGTTTTGTTTTTGTTGTCAATGGAAGATCGTGGGGACTAAAGTTTTTTGTTTTTTTTAAACCCATATTACCCACCCACCCCCACCCCGTAACGTGATTCTACTACATTTCATTTCTTCGCTCAAACCATTCACAATGGTACATGAGGTACAAAACTTTGATTTTGTAATTATATTAACAATGTTTCCAAGGGTATAGATATATAAATAATACTGGCACTGGGATCTTGTAGATTTCGCCGTCTAGTTTGTTGGGTATGTGAGGTAATTAACTACAAGGGAAAACGTGATAGTTTGCATAACAGCGAATATTGATATGAAACTTGTTGTGCAGACGACCGATCACCTTAAACTTTAATATTTCCGATGACCTATTTAAGTTATAACCTTTTGTACGAAATTGAAATTTTAGGTTTTAAAACGCACCTCAATTTCACTGTAAAATTGATATACAAAAGGTTCAGACACAGGTTTAAACAATTAATGAAGTTTTCACCATATAATACGAGAATCGTATATAAACTGCCATACACTTACAAAAGATGTATAATGTTAACTTACATGTATCAGATATTATTATGAACTTCACTGTGTAACGTACAACATGTGATGATTATATTATATAATGTTATGTGCACGATAATAAATGAAATTAATGAATACATTACATTATTGCCAATACCTTCTTAACTTCACAATCACGAATAACCCAGAATTCTCCAAATATCTGCTAATTTTGCGATACAATTGCTTTGAACATTATAAGTACACGTATAGGATCATATCACCACCGCTATAGTTTTCTGATATTATTATTTGTGCCGTTTTACAGAACGGTGATGGCGAACTCGCAAGGACCACACTACCTCTTCCAAAATTCCTTTAACAGAGTCCTCTGTTGTATACATATTTTGCGAAACAATGAAAACCCAATCTAATTAAAATTAGATCCTTTGATCCGCTCACGTACATGTCTATCGCTAGCGATGTAAGTGAGCGGATCAAAGGATCTAATTTTAATTAGATTGAGGAAAACCCAGGCACGTAGAACCACGGAGAGAGGAGGCAGGGATTGAAAGTTAGTTATTTTCACATGGAAAGTAAGATATGTAGGTTGACACACCCCCCACACCCCCCAGACACGCTTCTTCTAGTATCGAATGATAGGAATGATGGCTCGAAGTGATGAATATTGAATATATTGAAGCTAAGCAGTAAAGAGGTTTTTTGTGTGCTTTTGTCCCCCCCCCCCTTTTTGTTGTTGTTGTAGTTTTTAATATCATATTTCATAGTCAGAAGAGGGGAATAGATGATGCTATTCTGACCTTTGAAGTGATCGATTTTCAAGGACAACGAATGACAATAACTAGTAGACAACAAGACCAAATTTGACATTGAGTGAACCACTTTTACATGAGTTCTGACAATCTCTATGAAGTTCTTTATTGCTCATTATAGAGTCAGCAGGGAACATGTATTTTCTCTATTGATATTTTCAGAATGTGTATTGAAGTTATTCGGTGAGTGGGATGCGATTTGATTAATGCATATTTTGTATTTACTTCCAGCCAATGCATTAAAAAAAATGATAATATCGACGATTCACTATCATCAAGCATTAACGTGAATGATTGGTCATTTTAGCCAAGCAGGTTCTCTCCTGAGTGCAATGTGAAGTTTAACACAAACGCATCCAAAAAGCCCTCTCTACAGATATGATCTATTTGTTAGATATAAAACTGTGTCCCCAAAACACTAGTCTAATTATATCCGTTTTATTTTTTTCAGAACTTAGTACATGTAGCTTCATAGTTTCAGAGAGATTCGCCCACTGAGGGCTTCACGACAGCCTCAGACAAACACCCTTTTACCGCGTTCTTTCCCATGTACAGAAATTCTGGATCCGCCACTGATATAGCCCCTTGTTCCAAATGACACTGATTTGTTGTGAGAGTTTAGAGGGATAATCTTTGCGATATCAGGATTAACGGAGATTTAATCACCCCTCAGCAAACACAGGGAGAATTTTAATACACTAAAATGTAACGTCCAACAGCCAGTCAGATAGAGAAGACCAGACCAGTAAGTAAACATAGGTATTTTGCTGCAACTAACGCCCCATCATCGTGACTCTGTGGCGGGGGTGGGGTTAGGGATATGGGGAACGAACGAGAAATTTATTATTTTTAATAAAACATTCGTATCAGCAATCCTAAGCAAAGCGTTCGACTTTGAATGATAAATCATTTCCCTTAATCGTGAGAATTATCGATTTTGTGGGAATGATTAAAAAAAATATGGTGTTTTTAAAAAAAACTTTTTTAACTGGGGTCTTTTGAAAATATAATGTTTGTGATCATTGGGTCTGATATAATCTTATATTGATAGAAGCAATGTCTATGTTAATGAAAACAAAACACGTAAAACGCACCGGTCTGATGCACGCGAATTCCCCCACCGTCTTTGTTTCTGAGATATTTAACTCTTTGTTTTTATTTAATCATTGCTGTTTTGTTTTCTATTTGCCGATTATCTCGTTCTCATGCTTGTTTATAATTTTTTTTCAAGGTCCTATCTGGACGTAAGTTTGATTAAAGTTTCGTTGTTAAAACTTGGTGAACAATAGCTATGGGAATTGAACATTGACATTTACATGGATGTTAAACTCATTTACAGGGGGAAATTGAAAAACATGGTTTAGTCCACTACGACGTGAGAGAAATCCTGCGTGTGTGTACACCAGGGAATCCCATAGTTTAGCGTAATTATGTCCATGCGACTCCCATCATCCAATTTGTTTGGAGCTAATGAAGCACCTCAGGTAATATAAAAATATATAATAATACCCGTTCAATGAATGGAATTCAGAATGACACAATCTAATTTTACAAACTTATCCTCTTTATCAACTAGAGCTTAAAGACATCTTGGCTCACCAAGCAGTTTTCATATGTCGTACGAATTATTCTTAATTAAACACCGTATCTAAGAATGCTGAACAATTAACGCGTTGAACTTAGAATGATTGATGATTTCCCCCTGTTTAAGATTATTGTTACATTTACTGATGAGGCAGGGTGGTTGAGAGAGACTAACAAAGAAGATACGTTTTTAAAATTGGATTGAGTAATTCTGAACTTCATCCATTGACAATATTTACATCTGTGCTGAATCTTTTTATGGCCTTAATGAGAGAGAGAGAGAGAGAGAGAGAGAGAGAGAGAGAGAGAGAGAGAGAGAGAGAGAGAGAGAGAGGAGAGAGAGAGGGAGGGGACATATTGTTTGTTAATATATGGCTTACAGGATTTCATAATCTTACATGAGCACCTTTTATAACGTAGGTTTATTAAAAACTTTAAAAACCATTACATTGACGTCATTGACCGTGTGTGTGCACGTTCTTTTATAAGTCATAATCCGTACATTTAAAAAAAGTCAAAATCGAAAAGTCACTTAGGTGTGCGCTGTTTCTGAATGGAACATAATTCCATTGACATTGTATATAGCACATGTTCCTATTGTTTTAGTTTGACACGTGGAATCTGTATATATCACATGTTCCTGTATTTTAGTTTGACACATGGAGCCTGTATATATCACATGTTCCTGTTGTTTAAGTTTGACACTGGAGCCTGTATATATCACATGTTCCTGTTCTTATAGTATGACACGTGGAACCTGTATATATCACATGTTCCTGTATTTTAGTTTGACACATGGAGCCTGTATATATCACATGTTCCTGTATTTTATAGTGTGACACATGGAGCCTGTATATATCACATGTTCCTGTTGTTTAAGTTTGACACATGGAGCCTGTATATATCACATGTTCCTGTATTTTAGTTTGACACGTGGAATCTGTATATATCACATGTTCCTGTTTTTATAGTATGACACATGGAGCCTGTATATAGCACATGTTCCTGTATTTTTAGTTTGACACATGGAGCCTGTATATAGCACATGTTCCTGTATTTTTAGTTTGACACATGGAGCATGTATATATCACATGTTCCTGTGTTTATAGTTTGACACATGGAGTCTGTATATATCACATGTTCCTGTTTTTTATAGTTTGACACATGGAGCCTGTATACATCACATGTTCCTGTTTTTTATATTTTGGCACATGGAGCCAGTATATATCATATGTTCCTGTATTTTATAGTATGACACGTGGAATCTGTATACATCACATGTTCCTGTTTTTATAGTTTAATACGTGGAATCTGTATATATCACATGTTCGTTTTGTTTAAGTTTGACACGTGGAACTTGGCAAATAGACCTCATATATGCGAGCCTTACACGCTAACCACAAAATACAGACAATGTAAGAACCCTGTCACCCGGAAATTTAAGGGCGTGATCGGTTTCAAGCGGAAGCGGCGCCCGGAATCACGTGCCGAGAGCGAGGGAGGGGAATCAATTCATAGCCACGCCACCTCCGACCTTGACCTGGACAAGGAATTCCCTGATGACTTCGATTACGATGGTAAGTTGTTTTATCTAATGACTGTTATATTGGTGAGACCATTGTGCAATTACATAATCATGTTGTCTAATACCACGGGAATCCGGGTTAGAATAGGTCCTCAGTACCCCTTGCTAGTCGTAAGTGGCAACTTAATGGAGCGGTCCTTCGGATGAGACCACAAAACCCGAGGTTCCGTGTCACAGCAGGTGTGGCACGATAAAGATCCTTCGCTGCTGAAAGGCTGTAAGCGCTGAACATAGACCAAAAGCAAGGTGGTTCATACATATAAGAACAATTTTATTGAAGTGAATTAACTCCTTCCGATCCTTTACAAGTTTTCTTGAAATACCCGTATGCCACCCTCCACCCCCAACAAGGGAGTGATTCAAAATTTCTGATGCCAACATAGTTGGGTGGTTTTTTTTTTCAATTCTCGCAAAACCATTTCAGAAAGAAAAAGTATGTCAGAAGAAACGTTGCCTACCTCAACCCAAGTTGAAGTATTGGATCCGCCTCCGGATTTTGTCACTAGAAGTCTGTATATATATAATGTTTGAGGTGGAGGCGGGGATTGAATTTCCCCAGTGCTTGTAATACATATGGTGACGGTTAATGCATTCTCTATGCTTATACCATACAGTGTATTTTAAAAATTTGATGTTTTAGTGTTTCCTTTTAACATATAGGTGGTGTTGCTGCTAGATTTTCTCTTTGTATTGCTATTCATACCGATTAGACAATATTTTAGCCATATGTTGGCTGTTCTATGCCTCTAGCTTTCATTAATAAGCAAAATATGCTTTAAACAGTGGCGGATCAAAAAAAATTAAAATTGGGGGAAGTTGTTTTGTTCCTTTTCCGCCCAAGTAATGGAGAGGCAAAGAACCCAGAATGACAAAAAGTGACCTTTTTATGCTCACAAAAAGTGACCTTTTTATGCTCACAAAAAGTGACCTTTTTATGCTCGCCGAAAATATTTGGGAGAACATATAGTCGCCGTCCGTCCGTCCGTCCGAGCTCATATCTCTTAAACCTTTCATCGGAAATTATTATAATTAAGTATAAATATTCCTTGGAATAGAGACTTTTGGCCAAGGTCATTTTAGAAAGGTCAAGATCACTCAGAACTATACAATAAAAGGAAAAAATTCCTTATTTCAACAGCTTTGAACGGGTACTATCATATATCACACAAATATATAACAGGCAAATGGCTTTCAGACAAAGGTCACCCAGGGTCATTTTGGAAAGGTCAAATTCACTCAAAACATATACATTGTATATATGTAAAAAATCTTAATTTCAACAATTTTCAATTATTGGTCATTGTGCGAGTCTTTCGTCATATATGAAGTAGTTCATTGGGCAGATGCAGTTCGTAGAGCATCCATCAGTTTTACTGATATTCTTGTTTACGAAATGGGGAGGAGTTACGCCCCCATGATCCCCCTCTAGATCCGCCACTCTTCATATATCCTTAACTCACTGCATACATTACATAGTGCTTCCTGTATATAAATATAGATGCAGAAATACCTCATAACTTCCACGAAGAACTTGAATCTGAAAATGTTTGTAGCTGAAGTTCAGGATGACACAGACCCAAAGGTGATAATCAAACGTACTCCATCCCAAGAGCTGTACATCCGGGCATGCAAATTTCTTGATGTCGTCCCTGTGTCGTGTTTTATGCGCCATCTAGAGGACGAAAAAATTCAGCTACGTCATCATTTTTTGGGGTCGGATGGAACAAAAGCTTGTTGCATGGCACTTCTGGTATGTTATGACAAAACTGGATGCGCATGCGTAACCAAAATAGATACATGACAATATTAGAAGGTTGATAAAGGGGTATACTGTAATAAATCTATATACATGTAGTTCCATACTAATTTAAACCTTATATTTAGGACGTCTTTCAACGATGAGTTTTGCATGTTGTTAAATTCCATTCAGTTGCTAAACAATCCTCTACAGATTCGTAAAACACACTTAAATTTGACGGACTAGCGGTTAAGGCCAACACTTCACAATTAAGTTCCGAGTTCAACTCTCGACTTAAACAGCGTCGCGTAAGACGTATTATATAAGTAGTGACTGTTTACCAGATTTTTTTTTATCTTATCCAGTGAATAAAATTCCCCTGAAAGGTATATTTCTATCATGCGCAAAGTTTAATTTGATAAAGATTTTTGCCAAAACCTATAACATCACACGAGAATCGATCTACCTTAAGTTCCGAGTTCGACTCTCAATTTGAACAGCCCGCGTTGGACGCTTGACGTAATACATGGGTAGTGACTGTTACTTTCGCCGACCGCCCGGCATCAGATGTGAAAGTCACAAAAATATTTCGGATGTGAAATTTAAAATGGGGGTCTCATGTTAGGTAGGTGATGGCACGTTGAAAAAAAACCCTCACTGATACGGCCTTCAGCGCCATGCATTTAAAAATCAAAATTTGTTCGCACTTAGCTTACAGCTGTTGATGCCCCTCTACAAGTGAACAATTCTTGAATGAGAGCACAAAGTTAAAAACAACATGACACCAAGAAACAAGACATTTAAATTTTCACAATGTAACATGATCATTTAATATCCGTCGAGTTTACAAAAAAAGCGATGAAAATAGCCTTCGAATCTTTTTTATTTTGTGTGTGTGTACACGTGATGACTAGTTTCCAGTAAAGATAATGTTATATTTGATTTACCGGTATTGGCAATGAATAATACAGTTATGTCACGATAGAAATACAGTTTTATGTTGCACATAGTCAGAAATAAGTTTGAAACGGCCATTAAAAATCGAGACTACCTCGGGAGAATGACGTCATAATCTGTCAGACCGTCTAGAAGATGATACTGATTTCGAGGTCGTGCGTTTTAATCATAAAAGCGTAAATAAGCGAAGAAAGGAAACCTGGAAATTATTGATAAAAAAACAACAACCAAAAGTGACGACAATGTGTTTAGCGTGGTAGTAAAATTCCCTTTCATTTTCAATCACTTTCTACAACCGAAGGGAACGGTCATACTGTACATCAAAGGAAATCAATCATGCTAGCGTAATTATCTTACTAGCTTTAAGAAACAATTAGTTCAAGACTGAACTATATCTTGATTGTTCATGGATCGTTAAGAGAGAGAGAGAGAGAGAGAGAGAGAGAGAGAGAGAGAGAGAGAGAGAGAGATTGTATCACACTTCAGATGATTGAGAGACTGTTACATTGTAATTCATAATAGACCATTTTATAATTGAATGCTGGGATTGACAGCTGAATGAAAACGGGTATTGATTATTTTTGTAAAGAAGTCGTACGGAGATATTCATTAACCACCCATACCCCCACCCCCGTAAAATTATATTGTAGACACACAGATATCATACACTCGATATATATAGTATTATGATCAGAGGGCATTGCGTGATGTATGTTGGGATGCATACACACATATACACAAGTACATACATATACACATACATGCACACATACATACATAAATAATACATACATATACACAATATACGTAATACATAAATCCAGGGGCGGATCCAGGAATTGCGGTTACGGGGGGGGGGGGTTATTTTATGAGGCAGGGGATCTGGATTTTACATATTCTATAGGGCTTGAAATATGTCTCCTATTTAGTCATTTGTACTATTTTCTATCATTTTTTAAAAGGTGAAATTAATGAAATGACGCAAATTTTAAGGGTTTTTGGAAAAAAATAAGTTCTCTCAATAAAGTATTTCAAGAAATCAAAAGATGTTGTCATTTATTTCTCCGGAAGTAGAAGCAATTATTGCTTCTTTGCTTCGTTTAGTACATTTTTCTCAACAAGATACCACGATTTACCTTAAATTTGAAAATTTTACGGGGGCGCGCGCTGGCTGCGCCCCCCTTAAATCCGCCACTGTAATCCCGTGGGTATCCGGGTTAGAATATATCTATAATAAAAAAAAATGTCTTCCTGTAAATATAGTGAATATTATGTTTACAGGAAGACAATTTTTTTATTACAGATATTTAAAACGTCAAGTGCCTGTGGTCATCAGTACCTCTTACTTGTCGTAAGAGACGACTAAATGAGGCGGTCCTTCGGATAAGACCGCAAAAACCGAGGTCCCGTATCATAGTAGTTGTGGCACGATAAAGAATCTCTCCCTGCTCAAAGGCCGTAAGCACCGAGCATAGGCCTAAATTTTGCAGCCCTTCACCGTTAATGGTGACTTCTCCATATGAATGAAATATTCTCGAGAGGGACGGTAAACAATATACATGTACAATCAACATACATACATACATCTAATATCTCCTCACGATTTAGATATATTTTGGGATTCGGTTGTTGTTTTTTTACTCAGTTCTCAAACGTTTAATACACACTAGATTTGTCCTGTATATGAATGCGCTTTATAGATATCCACTCTTGTTTTAATGATGTTTGGGATTTGTCCTCGGTCTTATTCCTCCTGCAAACAATGAATTTTAAACATCCATGTTACTCATTGAGAATCGGGATTACATAACAGCTATGAAAAATCAATTTGGAGAAGTATTTAGCAAAGCCATTGGGAGAATATTTATGCAAGATCGGAGTAAATTGACCATTAATTTTGACACCGAAATCATGGGTTCCACAGCACCACGTTGAAATTTTCACCCACTGCTTGTTTGTGTCTTTAGATGTACTCGAATGCAGATTATGTCTTTGAAGTATCTAGATATTCAAAGCGAAAATTACAAAATGACAGAATCTTATCTATGATTTATTTTATTTTATTTATTTATTTATTTATTTTACATATCGTAAAGTAAACAAACGTTAAAACTGCTGCCTGACGATTATTCAATCTTGTAGAACAATTTCGTGGATTATTGAGATTGTAGGGTTTCATTAGAAATTTAATTTCGTGGATATTGACATATTATATAAATTGTTTACTTCACTGTGGTTTGAAATTGGACGGATATGGGTATCCACGAAAATGAAAGCCTCTACGAAATCTAAGAATTGCACAGTATCCACCATGTTAATTCTAACAACAATGCAATTCATTTCTGTTCCTAGAAATAAAAGTAAAGAATGACTGGTAAGGCGCAAAAGGTAAATTCAACACCCCTGGTTCCATAACACACACAGTGCCACCAGGAAGTCGGCCATTGTGACGATGTAGACTACCTCC
The DNA here is from genome assembly GCF_947568905.1 of Ostrea edulis. Lineage (NCBI taxonomy): Eukaryota > Metazoa > Mollusca > Bivalvia > Ostreida > Ostreidae > Ostrea > Ostrea edulis. The sequence goes on along the minus strand of NC_079165.1, from coordinate 26,891,241 downwards.
TTAAGCCATGATTTGTAGAATTTTGCTTTTGGTAGTATCAGCCACCATCAAGCTGTAACACTTTCTTTTGCATCGTATGAATAAAAGGTCCTAAAAAACTGTGACAGGAGGTAGATAGACAAACCAAGAGTTCTGTGTGTAAAATGTTTCTCCCAAATTTGACCAAATTCAACAACCTGTAAATTATTTCAAACATCAAAGAAAATGAACAAATAAATGTTGAGAATCAAAATCCTTGCACTATGTAATATTTAAGTTGTTTACAAAGGCATTAGCTTTAAAACTGTGAGAGGAGTTAAAAGGACAAACTTTATACTCACTTTATAATATTTCCTCAAAACTGACTAAGTTCAATTACCTGTTATTTTCTTTAAAAATGAAGAAAATCAAACTCCTTGCCACATGCCTATGTTCAATTCCCATACAAACACTATGAAACAAGAATGCTCACACTTGAATATTGTGGGAGGAGTTAGCCGGACAAATTATGTATCCTCCATATAACATTAATTTTCAAAGAAAGGGGCAAAACTCATGCAAGAGAGGTCAAAATGAATCAAAGTTGCAACATGATTTAGAGTGACCCACAAAGAAGGTACATAAGAAGTTTCAGCTTGATACGTGGCAGAAAAATGAAAATAGAAACAGAAAATCCCGAACAGACGGAAAGACGGACATACAGAGACACCGCTGTGTCATAATATACATAAAACCACCGACTAGGAGTGAAGTACATTAAGGATAAACGACACACCAGAGAAATCTGATATGGATGGAAATAGAGGATATGTGCCGTTATATTTTGAAATTGAAAAGTTTTAAGTTTACCTTATTTATTTTCTTAAAATACTGTTTTAGTGGAAAATAATCTTAAAACTCTGCTAGACTCGAACGCACAAACTACAGATTAGCAGTCAACACGTGAACCAAGTGAGCTACCCAATTTAGGCAGTCAAATTTAAAAGGAATATACAGGTGCTGCTGATATTTGATATTTTCATTCAAATTTCAAATGGAAGTCGGCCATTATGACAATGCACCATTCCTCCTTAAATAACAGAATTTAACTGTGAATGGAAATACAGAATTCTAAGTAAACGAAATAGAAACACAAACAATAAATTTCTCCTATCTCTATCTCTCTCTGTTTTAGAGTAACTCGACAGTGACGTCACTTGATCTCACGGACACAAATCTGGGCGTGGACGGGGCCCGCCATATTGCTGATCTCCTGCGGGAAAACCACTTCATCACGGATCTGGTAGGTCACAGAGTCTCAGGGTCGCAGGGGATTAAAGTATTGCGTGGTCGTTATCAGTATTTCCTTATTGATGTATTCTGTGATGGTTGTTAATATTTCCTTAATTTTTTAATATGTAGAATCATTTTTAAGGATTCTTTGTTTTTGTCTTTCTCAAGAAAAATGAAATAATCTTACTTTCATCTGAATTCTTGAACCTGTTTGTCGACGGATATATATATATATATTAGTATTTCTATAAAATATCTGCACTTTTGACGGCTTCAGAGTCTGGTTTATGGGGTTTATGGTAAAGGTAAAAGAAAAGCAGTCGATCAATTAGTCAAAAGCTCTCTGCCCATCAGCAATTCAGCAAAAGAAATAATAGAACCGGGACCGACTTTATACACAATTGAGTCATAATTTAGACAATTTAGTACATACCATGGCGAATCGATTATTTTGTACTTTGCGTAAAAAAAACCCTCAGGTGCACGACAGCAGCAGCAACACTGAGAAATATCTGACTGAATCTAACCCCCCCCCCCCGCCCCCTTCTTTTCCTACCGCATGCATTACAATATATATATATATATATATATATATATATATATATATATATATATATGTGTGTGTATGTGTGTGTGTATATATATATATATATATATATATATATCCAAATTGTGTTTTAAAAAAAAATCACAGTGTCCGGTATAAAATATTAAAAGAAATAGAATAAACAGTACACAAAGTTAAAAATTTAACGCAAGCGCTTTCATTTTATAATCCTCAGGCGTTACATTTTAAAATCAAAACTATTTTAAAATGTAACGCCTGAGGATTATAAAATGAAAGCGCTTGCGTTAAATTTTTAACTTTGTGTACTGTTTATTCTATTTCTTTTAATATATATATATATATATATATGAATATTTGAACTTTTTAAAAAAAAACAATATTTCATACAAAATGAATGGGATTGGGCAGCAGGCTCAACCTATTTTAGCCCTCTCCCCATTGTAACTGTTGCGTTTAAGATAAAACGTTTTCTTTCAAGCACAGTCGGGGATAGCAATGGTAGAAAATTTCCTCTTTTTTTAATATATATAACCTGAGAATTCATATTGGAATTGTAGGAAGATTCACATACTATGTCTATCATCTGAGTTAAGTGAAAATAGCTAGCAATTAGTACATGGCTGTGGGCATTGTTAATGCGTTTTAAAGAACGGGGAGGGGGGGGGAGCTTATTTCATTGAAGTAATAACTGGTGACTAAATTGGCAGTGTAAATATTGTTCATCCAATATAAAACCTAGAGAGAACGGAGGAGCCTGCAGCGTCCAGTATTGACGAATCGTTAGACGAGCCTGCAGCGTCCAGTATTGACGAATCGTTAGACGAGCCTGCAGCGTCCAGTATTGACGAATCGTTAGACGAGCCTGCAGCGTCCAGTATTGACGAATCGTTAGACATAACACCTTGAAGATATTCATACATCGCGTTCTCATGTCGCCCACACGTAGAAATAATAGACACCAATCTAGATTCCATGAATGAAGAACTGAACGATATCTTCGATTTTATGGTAAATATATATAAATGGGGAAGGTCGTGGGCGAGATGAGATAGTTTATTTTATTTCTGTATTTGGTGTAACACACCGGGCAGTCATGTTAATATTGTGATGAGTTTTTTTTCGTCTTCAGTTTCTCTTTTTGTCTAAATATTGAGATCCGTTGTTACAAGCATATAACGTATTCATAACAACAAATAGTTTTACTTTCTAAAAAATTTGAAGAACGTTTTTAAAATTGAGAGATTTTTCGGCCTTAACTATGATTTAAACATCGATGGTATAATAAAAAGGGAATATTATTGTTGTGATGTTCATCTTATATTCCTCCATAACAAATTATAGCATGAATAAATGTTAGTAATTTCCTTTTTGCCAACTTGTTCAAAAGGCACTGTCAAGTCTTAAGTAACCCTTGTGCCAAATACTTTTACTGTCTCCATTTGAAAGGCATGGCATAGGACATATTTTTCTAAGATTCATAAAAGTTACCCTTGCACCTTACCCTTTATCCTCTGACCTTATTTCAAGGTCACAATATGCTGTCCTGACCTAAGCAATCTTTGTTACAAGTCTGATTTGCTACTTTCCTCCCCTTACTAAGATACCCTTACTATGACTTGCTACAATCTTTTCTTGGACTAGTACATGAACTTCGTTTATGTTCATGACAATGAACAAGCGCACTTAAACAAGCATTGTTCCGAATAAGACTTTCTAATATCGATCATTTTATCACCAAAAAAAACCTGGCATTGGCAAAAATCTGTAACATTTTTCAAGACCGGGGGAACTGGGGGGTGGGGTGGGGGTGTTGCAGTTACAACTTTAATGTACTTTCACTCTATAATTCAAATAGCTCCACCCGGGTGGCATGGATTTCCCAATTTTGGTAGAGGCATCCCTTTTCACGATTACTCTGCACTCGTTTTGTTTGATAACCAGTATTGAATTACAATATTTCTCCTTGTGCTTATATTTTGTTTTAAAAGAAAGTATCATTTTTTAAAAATTATCGACGTATTATATTTGAAAAGTTTGTGAATACTTTTAAGAAACAAAAAGTTATGAAATTCAATGTTTTTAAAAGTATCTTGAAAATATATGCTAAGCTGGAATTGAATTACATTTTCCAATTTTCATTACGTGGGGATTTAATTTCACTGTATATTCCAAATAGCCCCACCCCGGGGCCGAAAACCTCACCTAGGAGGCATGTATTTAAGAAATATATTTCATTTTTGAAAATACACGAGGGCATGAACCGCGACGCTTTACCATGTTTACGTCATCATATACTCCATAAAGCGTGTCACTATTATGCAGACGTGGCAGGCGTGACGCGTTGCAATTCATGCCCTCATGCATGTATTTTGAAAATGAATTTTATATTTCATAATTATATTCTACTTTTATTTTTGTCAGAATTCCCACATATAGTGCAGCTGTTAAAATAGACGGACTATATTTACCAAGATTCATACGCACATGCATATAACATCCATGAGGAAGTGACTGTCGTTACGATTAGTAAAGATATCGAAAGCAAAAACAATGGAAACGTAAATAATTCACAATTTTTGGTATAACCATCAATTCTCAGTATTACTAAGCACTCAGTTAGGGTGTTTGATGCCCGGGGCTCACTTATCTATTTATAGAAATGATGTAAAAACTATGCAGCCCCGACCTATCGCCAGAGCCCTCAACTAGGGCCCCGAATTAGAAGTCAGGGCCCCGAATTAGAGCTAGATCAATTGCTATAGAAACAATTAGCAGACTAGACATCTTGAAATATAGATTTTATCATTTTTCTATGGTTTTGCTTCTGACCGCTCTCTCATTTCCCGCCCTAAACGGTTTACTTTGTTTTCCTTACTCACTTTATGCTAAATACCAAATATGGTAACATTGATACAATAACATCTGAGGAAAACGTTACCGTACAACGCTCTACGACGGAGAAAAACAGGATGCCATGAATCAGTCACCCAGCTGTTTCAGGTGCCCTACATGCTACACCTTGATCTGTGAGTGGAAGTAGTCAATGGAAAAGCAACACACAGCAACGCGGGCGTTGTAAAAGCTATGACGTCAACGAATCTTGCATTGCCGTCTGCCACATTAAAATTGATAAAACAGTGGGCCGTTCTGTTATTCTCATAGTCTATTAATTATCACCCTTTGACACAGAATGTTATCAATAAGTGTGTTTTTAGGAAGGTTACTAGCACGTATACATGTTTACGATGATTAATATTATAAATGAAAAACATGTTTATGGATACCCTGACACGCTGGCCTACATTTTATTATTCTCTTTAGACATTGGCAGAAAATACACTGGGTATAGACGGAATAAAGCCAATTCTAGATGTCATGGAACAACTGGACAACATCATCAGTCTCAATCTGTCAGGTGATTACTATGTTGTAACTATTGAAGATAAACGTATTTTACTCGAGACTCTATCGTATTTTTTACGCAAAGAAGAATTGCTAATCAAAAATTGTTTCCAAACAGGTACAGGGCTAAAAGAGAAAGATGCTGAGGGATTCCGAGGAATTTTTGAAGTAGGAATGATCATAGTAGCAAGTTTAGTGTTCATTGTTTGTTATCTAACATCTATACTTATAAATTAACAAATTTTGCCAATAAACTCCGAAACACTTGCTCCAGAATTACTGCTTGCATCATGAAGTCCGTAAGCTATAATAGAATCTTACTTGATTAGTAGATATTGTAAAATTAATTAAAAACCTACTTTCGGTTTCGTTAAACTACTCTGAAATAGCAAAGTGGCGGACATCGGACATGCTTTGGCGGATCTAAGCCAGCTTTCTTTTGTTGTTTTTTAATGACAACTTAAGATAATACGATATGAAATAAATCCGTTGTTTATCGATGCTTGCTTTTGATCTTACAGAAGAAATAAGATTGGATAATTGTTTAATAGATAAAATATGTCTGCTCGTTTCTTCAATCCGTGATTTTAGTCTTGAATCAGCCTTATGGAAATTTCCAGAACGAAGCGCCCAGAACAAGGCTATTTCATAGACGCGTAGGTCTACAACCAATCGCACATTCTCAGCGATTGATTTACAACATGATCAGCATAAAATTGTGTAGGTGTTCACTGTTAGTTATACCTATAAGAGTTTTGACAAGGCCCATATTTACCATTTTATGAAGATTTATAATTATTTTACTTATATACGTTTCATTCCACAAAGGACACCTCTCTCCCGAGATCAACAGTCTGACACATCGATAATTTTTTTAATACGATATCCATGTGATATTTTCGATGTTCTTGATTTTTTCTGTGGTTCTAGAAGTCAGTGTTACGACTTTCTGTAGTGATTTATTAACAGTTACTGATATGTACCAACACATGGATAAAGATAAGGAAGTTTTTATTTTGGTTGAACATGTTATATAATGACACAGATCTTGAAAGTAAGTAATAAGTCGAAAACTGTCCAATATGTCAGAAATCGAATGGTCTGGGACTGTTCTGGGAAGTTCGCACCTTATAACTTTAAAATTAAAACATTCTACTGAAATGACGTTGTATCACTTCCTGACAATGTCCAAGAAATCAGGCCACTGTTTACAATATACCGTATATACTCGCCTATAAGTCGGTTTTTTGGGAGTCAATTTTTGGTCCAAAACTCTATGTTCGACTTATAGGCGCGTCCTAAGAAGATTGGTATTTTTCTGGGCGGCGTAATTTAGTGTTTTTAAACAATTCCGATGATTATCATGGACTACCACACAAATGATTATTGTTCACAAATATTTAGACATATTGTATTGTTTATGTATTTTAAAATCATGTATAAAGTACAAGTATTTATATATTTTTATCTAGTTTAAAATTATTTACATACCGGTAACTAATACTTTCAATTCAACTAATCTATCGTTTATCGGTAAAATTGAATTACGAACCCGATTTAATATTGAAATATTCATATGTATACCGGCTGATATATATTTCATAAAAGATCGAATATTGTTAACAGATAATTTAGATCATCATTCTTGACTCTTAAAAAGTATATTGCTGATACAAGGAATTATACCGGAATCCCACAATAACAGTTTTCGCGAGGCGCGTGCCACTAAGTAAACACGGTGTCAGGTACTGGTCATTAGGAGACCATAATTGCTTATATAAACAAGGGATCATGGTCCATAATAGATCAAGGGATGCGTTTAAACCCCAAACGTATATGGCTTGGATATTGAACACCTCATAATTATTAATTTCTCAAAATATTTTTTGAAACATAGGTAAAAACACTAGAGCATTGATTTGAAATTGTCAACCTATTCTGACAAAAATTTGCACCGACTTATAAGCGGGTAACTGACAAATTCCTACAAAATAACCTTAAAAAATACAACCGACTTATAGGCGGACCGACTTATAGGCGAGTATACACGGTAGCAGTTATTCTGTTTGTCATTTATATAGTGCATTATGTTTTCGATTATTGCGTTTGACAAGAAGAAACGACGCGTATTCATAACTTTGCCCTTAAATTGTTGCACTGGACAAAAACTACCATAAATGTTATAAACACATTCACAATACTAAGTTTCAAAATTTGAAATTATGAACGGCTGTTCATTTTGTTTTTTGCCATGACGGATTACAATTGCAAGATCGTAAAATCTTATCTAATTTTCAATACGGAGAGAGATCATTTATGTTGCATGTACATAAGAAACATTTAATAGTGAGCTCCAAGTGACTTCCTAATAATCAATTTAAGTTTTATTCACTGTGTATAATATCAATAGATATAACATAACTAATGCACGCAATTATTAAAAATTATTTTTAATTTCATTTGAATTAAAGATATCGCTCATTCAATTCATGTGCGCAACAATTCAAACACGCATTAAAAGTCCTTCCTCTATGCATTATTATTTAACTGTGATTCATCTAGTGCTATGAAATTTTAACGATTACATGTTGCAACTGTAGCGATAATTATAATGAATACACCTGTAACGATATATCTAATGATTGTAGCGATATTTCGAATGATTTTAGCGATATACCTAATTATTGTAGCGATATTTCTAATGATTGTAACGATATTCCTAATGATTGTAGCGATATACCGTATGATTGTAGCGATATTTTGTTGTGCTCTTACTAGGAAACTCAGCACTTAAAGCGACTGGTGCTAAGCCATAATGAGTTCCGCGAGGTTGGAGGAGAAATCTTCGGAGAGCTGATCGGTGAGTTCACAAACTTTGAATGAAATATTTTAGGAGGATGTTAAACAATTTCTAACGAATCAATATCCAATTAAAATTCCCTTTCTTTACACTTAGAAGATAATTTTATTTTGCGCAGATATTAGGTTCATTGATATAGAAACAATATTGTTGACGATAGTTCTATGATATCGGATCTCCATGTAACTCATGATGGAGGTCGGGGTGGGGTGGGGTCTTTCCATCAAATGTTTGTGTGTATTTATACTGACGATTACAAGGACAAAGCGAAGACGCAGTTTAGGGGTTGTTTCACAATAGGAAAGATGTCTGATAATAATGTTTTGCTTAGGTTACAATGACACCCTAGATTTACTTAGGTTACAATGACACCCTAGATTTACTTAGGTTACAATGACACCCTAGATTTACTTAGGTTACAATGACACCCTAGATCTAATATTCATGTTTTACTTAGGTTACAATGACACCATAGTTCTAATATTTATGTTTTTACTTAAGTTACTTTCAGTACTTTGATTTTACATAGGTTACAATGACACCCTAGATCTAATATTCATGTTTTATTTAGGTTATAATGACACCCTAGATCTAAAATTCATGTTTTTAATTAAGTTACTTTCAGTACTTTGATTTTACATAGGTTACAATGACACCCTAGATCTAATATTCATGATTTATTTAGGTTATAATGACACCCTAGATCTAATATTCATATTTTACTTAGGTTACAATGACACCCTAGATCTAACATTCATTTTTTTACTTAAGTTACTTTCAGTACTTTGATTTTACTTAGGTTACAATGACACCCTAGATCTAATATTCATGTTTTACTTAAGTTACAATGACACCCTAGATCTAATATTCATATTTTACTTAGGTTACAATGACATCCAAGATCTAATATTCATGTTTTACTTAGGTTACAATGACACCCTAGTTTTTACTTAAGTTACTTTCAGTACTTTGATTTTACTTAGGTTACAATGACACCCTAGAAGTCCTAGATTTAAGCTGGAACCATTTACGAAATGACGGTGCTAAAGAACTGGCAGCTGGGCTGGAGGTACGCAACACTCTATCACGCAATACCCCATCACGCAACACAGACAATCAGATTCCGCAACATAAGGAGAAAAACAAGGCCCGAGTTTCTCGAAACTTAAATCGAAACTTGGATTTTGCTCAAATTTTGACTACTCAAATTAAAAAAACAACAACCTTAAACTTAAGTTTAAAGAAAGGCCATGATTTGTAAACAATTGATCTACTATAAAATATATTATTGTTTACTTTTTTTAAACGGGAGCAAGCCCCTGTGAGTATCTACTCGTTCACTACACTTCCTTTCAAGTTTTGGCTTACCTTGTTGTTGGTTCATAAATTCTTGGATTTTCATTATCTCCCCCTGGAAGAAGGTACTAAAATTTATTTGAAAAAAAAAATCATATTCCCATTGACCTGGGATGCTTTGTGATAAGGTTGCTTGAAATTGGTCCAGTGGTACTTGAAAAGTTTAAAATGTGAAAAGTTTACGACAGACAGAAGACGGATATTTCGATCAGAGGTGCTTTAATTAGAAAACTGTTTCCACATTATAAAAAAAAGATAGGTTTACTGTTTTTAAAAAAACCTTTGGTAGTGACACAATCCAGCATAAAATATGTTCAGTATTGTCATATTTCTTTAATGGAGGAAATAGTGTTTCTATCTGTAAATGGGCATCAGCAAAAAAAAATCATAAACACATATTGATTTGTGTTATTTAAAAACGAAATTAAGACGAACAATTTTAATCAATAAATCAATTAAAGGACAACAAGGGTTTGCGGTTACTAGACGTCTCGTGGAACGGTTTTCATCAGATGGGCTGTCAGCACCTGGCGGACGCTCTGCAAGTGAATACGGAGCTTCAGGAATTGAACCTGAACTGCAACAGAATCAACAAGGACTGTCTAGAGAAACTACTGAAGGGCTTCAAACAAAACTCCACACTCAGGACGCTCAGGGTGAGGATCAACCCCCCAACCCCAACCCCCCCGCCCAGCCTTCTCACAGATAATTATTTCTTGTTTAACACTTGGATTGTGAAACCCTTTTGATTTATTTATTATTATCATTAATTGGCACACTTAATCAACATTAGGAGGAAATCAATTAAAAGTCTCTCTAAACGAATCCGACTGAAACATGAGGAGTGGTGTGGTTTAAGTTGTAACCCTGTGTATGATGGTGGTGTGGTTTAAGCTGTAACCCTGTGTATGATGGTGGTGTGGTTTAAGTTGTAACCCTGTGTATGGTCGTCTAGAGAGGATCCCGTGGCGTTTCAATATCTTCGACACTGTGTGAAAGGCTTTGACGAAAGCTTTGTTTCAGAGAGTTGATTTATGATGAAATTTAGGCGTTTGTTGATGACAAGACTAGTCTTTATTAAGTAATACATATGTCTTACAAAGTTTTTTTTCTTCCATAACGATATGAAAGGAAAATTGAGTTGAATGCTCTATATTCCCCTTTTTCTTCTTCTTTTTTTTTTTTTTTTACAATATAACGAGGCTGAAATAAATTTCATCAATTCGAAGAAACAATTTTAAAAGTGCATTTTCCTTAAGTTCACATAAAAGATGCCAGATAAGGAAAGAAAATATCACATGTCGTCGGCAGCAGGGTAGATCGGATTCCAAACAGAAGTAAGATAAAGGCATCACTGACTCGTGGGCGAGCCCCTCGTATAGATCAGGCGTGGGACTGAGCGCTTGTTTTATCAAAGTCGCGATAAGTTATCAGAATCGATTTCTTGTAGGTACATGTAAATTGTTTTTTTGCAGTTGGCCTGGAATCCGATTACGTCAGCAGGTGCGCAGTTGGTTCTGAACATGTGCGAGGAAAGAACGGACGTGGGACTGAAAGAAATCGACATTCACGTAAGTTGCCCTCTAGCGGTAACTCTGGTGCTGCTTCCCATACGTCATAGCAACCTACGTTATTTGAAGTATCCTTTAATTTCATGTTAAATTCATATTCTCGTACTTCAGGCTTGCATTCGTAGGTGGGTAAATTGCTTTATGAGTGGGAATAAACGCGAGATAATTTTCTGATATCTTATAACATCATTCCTCAGACACTCGACGTTTTAATATATATATACACAAGTAATTTTGGAGGGTCGGAAAAACTGCCATACAGTCTAGCATTAGCATTGCCGTATTTCTTTAACTGCTATACCATCAGCATAGCTATTGACACATCTTTCTGTTCCTCTTTTATTATTATTATTATTTTATTCATTTATAAAGCGTAAAATTACATATAGTTTCTATGCGCTGTACAATGTTTGTGCTAATAATCTATGATAATACATGTATACCAATAAAAGACCTGCAAGAGTTATAAAGGAAATGATAAAACAATAGAAAGAATTTGAATACCGGTAAACATGGTAGTAAGATGACAAAGCGGTTGACTTTGACTAGACAAGACACAATTGGCACACTGGTATTCGTATACTGGATCAAAATTCAGTTTGCAAGAGATTGCACATGGAATCTTTTAAAATTTATAACGTGCGCCAATACTCGGTCGCCATATTTGTTGTTTTCCCGAACTTTTCGTTTACCGAATGCAAATAATAAGAGTTCTCTGATTGGATGAATATATCGATGAATATGCATGATTAAAAGGTCAAAAGATTTGACCTCCGTATGCGGTTTCCTTAGATCCTTGTGTAGCAATATGGTAAGCGGATTAAAGGATCTAATTTAATTAGATTGACTTTCAACGTAATTTGTATCTTTGAGACATTGAAATTCCTAAACATACGATCTCTTATCTTCACCTAGGTTCTAAAAAGAAAAACAAACGTTCAGTCAATTTCATCTACTTTCCACTTTGCATAATTTCGCAAAATAACGAACTCTCTAAATTTTTGTCACAGTATTTTCTGGAAGTTAAAAATATCAATTTATTCTCGTGCTTAAATTGACAATCCGCGATCGCGAAAATAAAGTACGCGATTTCTAGACCCATCATTTACGTTCACCGCTTATCGCTGTCTCTCTTTTTTCTTCGTTCAGACCCAGATAGTAGAGCCGTCCTTCGCGGACGGAGCTCACAAACTGGACAATGAGCGGGGCATTAAGATCCTGTACGGGATGGTGCGGGGTCAGGATATGGGGGATGGGGATCAGGACGAAGACGGCCTACTACAGGAAAACCCCACCCTCGTCCTAATGGAGTTCGCGCGTCTGATGGGGTTCAGGCCCATCGATCTTCTGTCCACATTTGACAAGGATAAGAGCAACTCTCTAGACAAGGAGGAAATTAAAATGGGACTCAAGGTAGACTATCAAACTACAAACTAAAGGGGCATGGACATTATTTGAGCTGAACATTTTCAAATCCCCCTCCCCCATTTTTATTGTTTACAATGTTTAACTAAAGTATTTCTAATGATGAACCACAATTTGGATATCAATTTTTTAGTTACACGTGAGATACAACACTCACAAACATTTGTTATGTAAACATGGCTCGTGCCATGTTTTTGTTTACATATAGATTGCTTAATAGAAAATAGCATGTTTAAAACAAAATGAGATGTGCTTAATACTAGAAGCCATCTAATTGTGTTCAGAATTAATTTGTAAATTGTAAAATCTGCTTTAAACAAACTTTTACTTGTACATTTACCTGTAACTATGTAAACAAAAATATGCCACGAGCCTTGTTTACATAACAAAGAATTATGAGTTCTGTATCTTCCATGTACCTTGACAACTTACATTTGAATTTTTGCTGACCATTAGAAATACCTTAGTTAAGCATTCTAGACATTAAAAAAGGGGGGGGGGATTAAAAAATTTCCGCTCAAATCGTGTCCATGTCCCGAAGAGCATTAGCTATTAGACTATCAAGTTTTGTGAGGTGAGAGTGCAGAAAGACGAGTTTCAGGGTGATCTACTTTTGAAAAGTTGGTTAGGGTAAGTGAGTTAAAAAGTATTACATATGGGGTACAATCAGCTATTGGGGTTAGAACATCCATGGATATGTACAGTATGTTCGAATACTTTTATTTGCTTATAGATTAACTTTTATGACTTCGTGATATATTTTAGGTATTATTGTTATGGACTATTTTAGGTTTTGTTGTTGTGATTATTTTAGGTTTTGTTGTTGTGGTTATTTTAGGTTTTATTGTTGTGATTATTTTAGGTTTTGTTGTGATTATTTTAGGTTTTGTTGTTGTGGTTATTTTAGGTTTTGTTGTTGTGGTTATTTTAGGTTTTGTTGTTGTGATTATTTTAGGTTTTGTTGTTGTGGTTATTTTAGGTTTTGTTGTTGTAATTATTTTAGGTTTTGTTGTTGTGATTATTTTAGGTTTTGTTGTTGTAATTATTTTAGGTTTTGTTGTTGTGATTGTTTTAGGTTTTGTTGTTGTGGTTATTTTAGGTTTTGTTGTTGTGATTATTTTAGGTTTTGTTGTTGTGGTTATTTTAGGTGTTGTTGTTGTTATTATTTTAGGTTTTGTTGTTGTGGTTATTTTAGGTTTTGTTGTTGTGATTATTTTAGGTTTTGTTGTTGTGGTTATTTTAGGTGTTGTTGTTGTGATTATTTTAGGTTTTGTTGTTGTGGTTATTTTAGGTTTTGTTGTTGTGGTTATTTTAGGTTTTGTTGTTGTGATTATTTTAGGTTTTGTTGTTGTGGTTATTTTAGGTGTTGTTGTTGTTATTATTTTAGGTTTTGTTGTTGTGGTTATTTTAGGTTTTGTTGTTGTGATTATTTTAGGTTTTGTTGTTGTGGTTATTTTAGGTTTTGTTGTTGTGATTATTTTAGGTTTTGTTGTTGTGGTTATTTTAGGTTTTGTTGTTGTGGTTATTTTAGGTTTTGTTGTTGTGATTATTTTAGGTTTTGTTGTTGTGGTTATTTTAGGTTTTGTTGTTGTGGTTATTTTAGGTTTTGTTGTTGTGATTATTTTAGGTTTTGTTGTTGTGGTTATTTTGGATTATGTAAAGGTTTTGATTGTCTCTTTGTAGCTGTACTGTATCCCGCTGTCAGACCGCTGTCTGGATTTCATGGTGCAAAAACTAGATGTAGATGGAGACGGAGAAATCGATCTCAAGTAAGTAGCGGAAACTACTCAAGCCAACGCGCAAATCCGAAAAGTGGCGGAAACTACTCACGCCATTGCGCAGATCCAAAATAGGTAAACAGAACTCAAATTAGTGAGTAGAACTCACTTCAGCGGGCAAAATCTGAAATACTCTGTGTGTGGAGAAAACCCAAAACTGGTGCACATCTCAGATCCAAAGTAAAGTTGTGCTAATTGCTTGTGTGCAGACCTCAATCTATTGGGCAAAACTCGAGTTAGTTGTTAATCCGAAATTAGTGGAGAGAATTCACATTCTCCGTTTACCTGATCAAGATATAGGGCTCACGGCAGGTTTGACCGGTCGACAGGGGATGCTTACTCCTCCTAGGCACCTGATCCCACCTCTTGTATATCCAGGGGTCTGTGTTTGCCCAACTGTTTATTTTGTATTCCTTATAGCAGTTATGATGTTGATCACTGTTCATTATCTTCAACTTTACAATAAAGGGACAGTCCTAATATGAGTTGACCTAGTTCATGATAAAATTGAATACTAGGGAAAAGACATTAGAAAAGAGGTTTCTACTCTTTAGCCCTTTCAATTGAATTAAATGTGAGTCATGTGTGAGCCAATAGATAGATTAGAGATTAAGATGGAGGATTCTTGATTACAAAGTATGGCTATGTATTATTCTAGTACATGAAAGTTTTCCATTTTGCAGTAGAACTCAAGAGGACAGGTAATGAAGCATGTCTATGGGTGCTGTCAATGCATGGAGTTTTAGCAGCTTAGCCATATCTCTGACGTCTCTTTAGCTTGTCTTCTGTAGATAGTTATAACAGCCTAGCCATCTCTCTGACGTCTCTCTGGCTTGTTTTCTGTAGATATTTATAGCAGCCTAGCCATCTCTCTGGCTTGTCTTCTGTAGATAGTTATAGCAGCCTACCCATCTCTCTGGCTTGTTTTCTGTAGATAGTTATAACAGCATAGCCATCTCTCTGTCTTCTCTCTGGCTTGTTTTCTGTAGATAGTTATAACAGCATAGCCATCTCTCTGTCTTCTCTCAGGCTTGTTTTCTGTAGATAGTTATAATAGCATAGCCATCTCTCTGTCTTCTCTCTGGCTTGTTTTCTGTAGATAGTTATAGCAGCCTAGTCATCTCTCTGACTTGTTTTCTGTAGATAGTTATAACAGCATAGCCATCTCTCTGTCTTCTCTCTGGCTTGTTTTCTGTAGATAGTTATAACAGCATAGCCATCTCTCTGTCTTGTTTTCTGTAAATAGTTATAACAGCATAGCCATCTCTCTGGCTTGTTTTCTGTAGATAGTTATAACAGCATAGCCATCTCTCTGACGTCTCTCTAGCTTGTCTTTTGTAGATAGTTATAGCAGCCTATAGCCATCTCTCTGACGTCTCTCTAGCTTGCCTTTTGTAGATGGTATAGTCTTCTATTGCTTTGCATGGACTTGATGAATGCCTAAACAATGCTCCGATTTTACATGACCAGGAACATTCATGAATTGTTTTGTTAAAAATATCGGAACATTCTGGTATAATATGTTTAGTTAGTTTTCTAAACTCTATGTATCCACTTTTTGTTTCTTATGTTACGCTGAAAGGTCACTTAGGAGTACTGAGGATCTATTCTAACCTGGATCCCAGTGTTATAGAACGCATTGGTCAATATTATAGAACACATTGGTCAATATAAACATTGGTATTATATAACACATTGGTCAATATTATAGAATACATTGGTCAATATTATAGAACACATTGGTCAATATTAAAGATACATAGTCAATATAAACATTAGTATTATAGAACACATTGGTCAATATTATAGAACACATTGGTCAATATCATAGAACACATTGGTCAATATTATAGAACAAATTGGTCAATATTATAGAACACATAGTCAATATAAACATTAGTATTATAGAATACATTGGTTAATATAAACATTAATGTTACAGAACACATTAGTCAATACATGTATAAACATTAATGTTACAGAACACATTAGTCAATATATACATTAGTGTTACAGAACACATTGGAACTGCTCTTATTGACAAACCTCATTTTGTAGAACCATATTGTGATATTATTTCGTGAAATTAGATAATTAAACTGTTCACAAGGAAAGCAGACTTGATATTTCAAAAGGCATATGTTTCAGTTTTAGTTCATATTTCTTCAAGAGAAATATTCACGTTATCTCTGAACTGTACAATTTTTCACACGTGTATTAATAGCATTAAATCTACAGATGAAATAGATTGCAGACTTAACACGGCTAGATTTCTCTATTTTACTAATACAAATTCTGAACAAGCAACAGGTAACACCAGCTAATATGACTGGTAATGAAATTACGAATTTATCATATCATTTTTGTGTCGCCTGCGTTACACGCAGTGGCGACATACAGGGATCACTATCCGTCGTCCTGCGTCGTCGTCTGGCGTCGTCGTCGTTACAAAAAATTTCTGTCACAGTTTTCTCAAGAACCACATGGGGCAACTCCCTGATATTTGGCACAGAGCATCAGTGTGGCCAACTGTATTGTGTAAGACATTTTCGAATCTGTCGCTTATCAACTTCCTGTTTGCCGGGACTTAGAATTTTTTACAGCAAAAACATTTTTTGCTGAAGATTTTATTTTATGATTAACTGAAGGACATATTTTCAAACATATGTTTTCATTCAGTCTACATTTAATAAATGTCTTAATTTCAAACAGATTCTCCCACAAATTCCATTGCATAATAATGTCTCATCTTTCAATTTCAATTCAGTTATCGTTAAAGAATGTTTAGTAATTCTCAAAACCTTTAAAAGGAGTATTAAACTGACAAAAACCATTTGAATAATTTACTTTTTCAACATTATACGTGATATATTACATATAGAATGAACTAGCAGGCGACACATGTCTTCCGGGGAAGACTTAATACTGCGTTAACCTTTTGTTGCCATTAGACAGGGATATTATGATTTGTCCGTGTTTGCCCAACTATCTATTTTGTATTGCTTGTAGGAGTTATGAGATTGATCACTGTTCGTTATCTTCACCTTGCATTTGTATCTTTTGTTGTTGTTAGACACGGAGGTTTAGATTTGTATCTTTTGTTGGTGTTAGTCAAGGGGGGGGGTTTAGATTTGTATGTTTTGTTGCTGTTAGACAGGGAGATTTAGATTTGTATGTTTTGTTGCTGTTAGACGGGAAGGTTTAGATTTGTATCTATTGTTGATGTTTACAGGGAGGTTTAGATTTGTATCTTTTGTTGGTGTTTACAGGGAGGTTTAGATTTGTATCTTTTGTTGATGTTAGACAGGGAGGTTTAGATTTGTATCTTTTGTTGGTGTTAGACAGGGAGGTTTAGATTTGTATGTTTTGTTCTTGTTACACGTGGATGTTTAGATTTGTATCTTTTGTTGGTGTTAGACAGGGAGGTTATGATTTGTATGTTTTGTTGATTTAGATAGGGGGGTTCAGATTTGTATCTTTTGTTGGTGTTTACAGGGAAGTTTAGATTTGTATCTTTTGTTGATGTTAGACAGGGAGGTTTAGATTTGTATCTTTTGTTGATGTCTGACAGGGAGGTTTAGATTTGTTTTTTGTTGGTGTTAGATGGGGATGTTTAGGTTTGTATCTTTTGTTGCTGTTTGACAGGGAGGTTTAGTTTTGTTTTTTGTTGGTGTTAGATGGGGATGTTTAGGTTTGTATGTGTTGTTAGTGTTTTACAGGGAGGTTACGATTTGTATGTGTTGTTGGTGTTAGACAGGGAGGTTATGACTTTATCTTTGGTTGCTGTTTAACAGGGAGGTTATGATATTTTTTTTTTATCTTTGGTTGCTGTTTTACAGGGAGGTTATGCAGGCAAAGGTGGAGTACAAACTAAAGGAAAGAGAAATGCACAACGCTTCTAAAAACTGGAACTTTGCCATCGAAAACACAGAGATCGGACGCGTGAGGATTAAACTTCAGAGGTTGATGCAGAGGAAAATGGACGGAAATCCCACATTCCGGGCACGTGTGGATTTATTCCAAGAGGCCCTCAAAGAGGGTAAACTAAAGAGCGTGTTCAACGACAAAAAGGAGAAGGCGAAAGAACGGGAGCGGATTCAACAGCGGCGACTAAACAAACGGCAGCAAGCAGAGGATGAAATCTTACAGGAAAACGAGGACGATGCAAAATTAAAACTTGACTTAGGAATAGAAGCCGAGGATACGACAGCTGAGACGTCAAGAATTGGGAGCGGATCCAGGAGGGAGAGTACACGTCCAAGTTCGGAACATGAAAGACTAACAGGGAGAAGTGAAAACAATTCACACAATAAGAACTCTACTAGTCTCTCGCAATCACCAAAAACTTCCCGGCCAAATTCTGGTCGCCCCGCGTCATCCACGCGTCCGCGTTCTTCTCATCAGAGAGGGGCGCGTAACTCGGGGGGAGGATCTTCCCGGCCAAGCTCTTCTAATGTAAACACGGGAAGGACAAGTGTGGACACAGCAAGGACAGATTCTAGAACCGTGTCTTCTCATTCAAACACGGAGAGGAGGAACGGGTCAAACGGAAACGATTGGAAACCTCTCAATTTCTGAATTTAGTGGATATTAATTTTGTGGAATGAGTACGCTAGAAATATTTCCGTAACATAGGATATATTAAGTAAATCAAAAAATTCTTGTGTCAGTTATTCAATTTAATTTCTGTGATTAATTAACCAATTCTACCAAAAGAAATGTATGTTCAACGAGAAGTCACATTGAAGAAATTAAAATCAAAATTTAAAAGATAATACATTCCAGTTTATTAAAAAGGTTCTGGATCTTTTGTATTTCATTTCCACGAGGCGTTGTTTTGATATTTATTGCCATTAAGTGATATCACCTATTCGGATTTTTGATATTCGTTGTTGATAACGCAGTAACAGAGCTCTCGCTTGTACTGGAGGGTCGTGAGTTCGAACCCCGCTCGTGCCATGGTCGAGTCAAACGTTGGTCGTGATTGCTCCTTTGCTAAATGTTTGGCATTTAAACATTAGAACCACGGTTTTTCGTATATGACCTTTTAAAAAACCCAGGGGTCCTGTGTCGCGGCAGGCGTTCTGTGTCGCGGCAGGCGTTGGCACGTTAAAGAATCCTCACTGCTACGGCCCTGAGCGCTTTTAAACATAGGTCTAAATGTGTGGTACTACAACTACAGCTGGTGACGTCTCAATATGAGTGAAATATTTTCAACGAGACGTAAAAAAAAAAAAAAAATTGTTTGTAGCTCATTTTTATGGATATAACATCATAAAATGCAGAATTATTTGTAGTTTCTTTACATAATTTCAAAATTAGTTTATCTGTAGGCGTTGTGGTGATAATCACTCATCAAATGCGAAATTGAAATTTTACGGCACAAATTTGGAAAGAAAGTGTAGTATTTTGAGGTTAGAAATTTTGCCTTGATGATTTCATAAATTATTCTCAATGATCAATGTATCACAACTTGCTTAGCGTCCTCAGAAAAGAAAATTTGAACAATTTCGCATAATTAAGTGAAAAAAATATGGAAATCATACTGATATCAATTGGCCTCACAATAAGTGTTTATAAAGATGGATTCTTCAATGAAATATTGTACAGTGAAAAAATTAAATGATGACTCACTTATGGCCTTATATAGCATTCCTCGACAATGTTTTTTTTTTTTTCAATATCGTCAAGTTTTATTTTCCGGGGATTGAAATAGGGAAGAAAAAGATTGAGCAATGTATTAGTTGATTGCAGCTTATGAAACAGGGACATCTAGTTCAACATCTGGAGCGCTTGCCGGAAATTTTAGTCAAATAATCTTGGAAAAGCACGTTCTATCAAATTTCTCGAATTCGATGTTCCATCCCATACTTAAGGACGACGGACCTAATTCGTTTCTACAATAGATGTTTTATTTAAATTTTGATATAAGGCAAAGTATGCATTAATGTGAAAAGATCAATGACGAAAAAAACATATATGATCATCGATTTTGATTTTCCACGGGGAGATGTTTCAAATGTAGGCTATGAAAATTCGTAGTTGCAAAGGAATCAATGGGAAAATTCCTGTGTACAATATATAAAAGTTGAAATTTGAATTTTTTTTTTCATTTTAACCTTTCTAGACCACTTTAAAAAATCGAGTATCGAAAAAAAGCATGTTTGTTTTGTATTGATGTGTGACCAAGTACAAGTATTTATAGGCAAAAATGAAGAGTTTCAATTTATCAAAAGTTTGACGTAGAACAGATTGCAAAATAATTTGAATATCGATTAATCGTCTCCAGGAATAGAACGACTCTGATGCTGATGATCGTAAACTTGTGATTAACTGTGCTCAAATCAATGTTCTGTGGTTGTTGATTCAAAACAGGTTTTATTGTTTTTTTCTTTTCCTTTTAATAAAGGGTAGAAACGTTTTTAAGATATAATTTTCCTTTTTTCCGCGGTCGGTTGTAAACTAAACAGATATTATCGTCTGTTTTGACATATGCACTTCCGATGCATGTCATTGATTGTTAATTGTTTATAGAGTAATAATTAATATCAATCAAAATATTCGCGAAATAAGCTGTATTTAGAGGTAAAGTTTTAATAACAGCGTAGATTTTCTTTTGTTTCGTTTTATTCGATCTTTACTCTGAGACGCACATCTTTAAAATAAATAAATGTTTATTCGGGGTATATATATATATAGATAGATAGATAGATAGATAGATAGATAGATAGATAGATAGATAGATAAGATATATATATAGATAGATATATATGTGTGTGTGTGTGAAAAGAAAACACAAAAATCCTCCGTAAAGCTTTAGCGCTTTCATTACATCTTTAGAAGCTTTACAAAAAGAAAGCTTCTGAAGATGTATTGAAAGCGCTAAAGCTTTACAGAGGATTTTTGTGTTTTCTTTTCATATATATATATTTAAATATTATTATCCGATTACTGAGACTCTATTTCAATTTTGGATATATATACATGTACACCAAGGATAACCCATGAAAGCTCGAAAGTTTATTTCCGATGGGGTCCTTGATGCACGGATGTTGGCGCTAGAGGGTCATTAGTCATGTCGTTCTCTGGGGAAATTTTGGGACAGCTAAGAATATACGTATGATAACGGCCATGTGATCGGACCAAGCAATGTGGACTTATTGAACGGGGAAAATGCATATGCTTGTCCTCCAATTGTGTCTCCGCGGTAGCCCCTCTCCAAGATTACATAGCCTATTATATTCAATAATTATAAGTGTATTTTATGCCCCCGCAATTTAAAGCGGTACGTATAGTTAGAATTGGAAAGTGGGAATAGAAAGTAAGAATTAAAAAGTGAAAATAAGAAGTTAGAATTAGTTACATGCAGAGATTTTTCGATAACATGTCCTCGTAAAATGTACCAATGAACAGATTTTCATTTTTTTTTTTATAATTTACAAAGTTAACCTAAATATACACTTTGCTGTACAACATAATAATTGCTCAGAAATATTTTTATTTTGGGCATGGAAATATTCCAACTCTTTACTTTTCCCTGTAGTACTGTAGGCTGTGAAATTTATGCGGCGACATTTAAAACTCGCATTTTTTACGTTGCTATTCAATTTTAGAATTCGATTATGATTTCAGTTTATGTAATTATCAATACATAAGTCAATAAAGTAGAATGGCCTTAACTATATGGAGTACATTTTTCGGCTTCCATTGGAACCAAAATCATATAAATTTATATACGTCAACAACAAAAGGAAGTAGAGGTTGTTGAACTGCAGAACACATGACACCCTACCCATGAACTCGTAGTAATTCCTTGAACGTTGTGCTTTATTTTTATATAATTCCAATGTTATCTATTACAATTGTTTTAATTGGATAAAAATAAATCTAAACGAGAATTTACACATCAATAAATCCAAAAACGCTATGTATACATACGCGCCTGGAAGCAAATAACATAGTGCAGGGAAATTATTCAAATTTTTGAAATTGGTAACACAGGGAACGAATTGAAATTATAAGAATCAAACATTATTTTTGAAGAAGTTATCGATGTGTAACTCTGGACATTTCACTCACAACGTTAACATAAAAGTGCTTCACACTTTTATTCAGCTTGTGAGGAAAATGTCTAGATTTTCACATCGAAAATTCTTCAAAAAAAAAAAAAAAAAATGTTTAATCCTATAATAATTTTCATTTATCAGAAATTTTATCAATAGTCGAATCTGAAAGATGTTTCTCTGTTCATAACAAACATTTCCGTGTTTAATTTGTAAGCCTGGTTTAATTTGGCACAGAGGGTTGAAAACTGGACTAAAAGAAATCATGGCGTTTGACTTGGAGGGAAGTTTAATATAGAATAATATTACTTATCTAAACACTTAGAGGGGTAATACGGAAATATATAGGGTCCTTGAAAAACAAGAATAGCAGTAAAACGAATGGATGCTCCCCGAACTGCACCTACATGTAACCATTGAGCTACTTAATACGACGAATGACTCACATAACGATCAATAACTGCCGAAATATTGTTGAAATGAAGGGTTATAGTATACAAATTCTTCGGGGAGCATCAAAATCATATTGGGCGAGGCGTAAACCGAGCCTAGTACGTTTTCTTCCAAGAAACCCAAATATTTCCGTATTACCCCTCTAAGTGTCAGTATAACAAATTTATCCTGTCGATGGTTATTATTCAAATTCAAATGTACAACGACGCACAACTTTTGAGCAGAAAAGCTCACTATGACATAGGTGAGCTAAGAAGCTCAATATATCACAGGTGAGCTAAAAGGCTCACTATGGTTCAGGTGAGCTAAAAAGCTCACTATGGCTCAGGTAAACTATAAAAGTTCACTATGACACGGGTGAGCTAAAAAAGTTCACTATGACACGGGTGAGCTAAAAATCTTACTATGACGCAGGTAAGCTAAAAACCTCACTATGACACAGGTAAGCTAAAATGCTCACTATGACTCAGGTAAGCTAAAATACTCACTGTGACTCAGGTGAGTTAAAACGCTCACTGACTCAAGTGAGTTAAAAATCTGTGTAGAGACATAGAATATTCCAGAGACTGGGATCATAAATTTATTGTGAATATTTAACTGAAGACCTGTAACTCAATGGTCTAACAGAAAACTGGGATGGATTTATTGTGAATATTTAACTAAAGACCTGTAGTTCAATGTCTAACAGAAAACTGGGATGGACGTCTGAAGTCTGTAGAAGCTGCTGTCTATAAAGAACTTAAGTTTGAGATTATTTCACAAAATCCATGCCTGGAGAATGTGAAAATCAACATACATGTTCATCTTGATATATCAGATCACAACTGAAGCCGTTCACAAAACAAGCCAAAAGTTGAAGTCCTAATCGTCCATAAAAATAGCAGTGCCAATTCACATGATCAGAATTTTATCTTATTTACGGGGATTTCCAAAACCTTCCTTCCACTGGTCAAAAACTATGCTCATTTGTCGAAGGGTGATGTGGGATTCAATGTAGATGTCAATAAGTTGGTATTTCCTTTCCCCCCATTTTTATCTACAAATCCTCCTTTCTGAACTTCCTCACTTGTGCCGTCTCGCAAATCTCAAGTAGTGTTAAACGTTTCGCATTGCGCCAAACATCATGAGACGATATAGAATATGCTCAAGAATGTCATTGACTAATATGACTGTATGTGATCAGATACTGATGCACTGCTTCAATACAAGTCTCTATAGCAACTAGTCATGTGTAGTTTTAAACAAAGTCTCTATAACAACTAGTCACGTGCAGTTCTATACAAATTCTCTACAACTAGTCACGTGCAGTTCTATACAAATTCTCTATAACAACTAGTCACGTGTAGTTCTATACAAAGTCTCTATAACAACTAGTCACATGTAGTTCTATACAAAGTCTCTATAACAACTACTAACGTGTAGTTCTATACAGTCTCTATAACAACTAGTCACATGCAGTTCTAAACAAAGTCTCTATAACTACTAGTCACGTGTAGTTCTATACAAAGTCTCTATAACAATTAGTCACATACAGTTCTAGACAGTCTCTAAAGCTGTAATCTTTAATTTTAAACAAAGTCTCTATAACAACTAGTCACGTGTAGTCCTATACAGTCTCTATAGCAACTAGTCACGTGCAGTTCTAAACAAAGTCTCTATAACTACTAGTCACGTGTAGTTCTATACAAAGTTTCTATAGCAACTAGTCACATGTAGTTCTATACAGTCACTATAGCAACTAGTCACATACAGTTCTAGACAGTCTCTAAAGCTGTAATCTTTAATTTTAAACAAAGTCTCTATAACAACTAGTCACGTGTAGTTCTATACAGTCTCTATAGCAACTAGTCACGTGCAGTTCTAAACAAAGTCTCTATAACTACTAGTCACATGTAGTTCTATACAAAGTTTCTATAACTACTAGTCACATGTAGTTCTATACAAAGTTTCTATAGCAACTAGTCACATGTAGTTCTATACAAAGTTTCTATAGCAACTAGTCACGTGTAGTTCTATACAAAGTCTCTATAACAACTAGTCACGTGTAGTTCTATACAAATTCTCTACAACTAGTCACGTGCAGTACTAGACAAATTCTCTACAACAACTAGTCACATGCAGTTCTAGACAGTCTCTAAAGCTGTAATCTTTAATTCTAGACAAAGTCTCTATAACAATTAGTCACATACAGTTCTAGACAGTCTCTAAAGCTGTAATCTTTAATTCTAGACAAAGTCTCTATAACAACTAGTCACATACAGTTCTAGACAGTCTCTAAAGCTGTAATCTTTAATTCTAGACAAAGTCTCTATAACAACTAGTCACATGTAGTTCTAGACAGTCTCT
The DNA here is from genome assembly GCF_947568905.1 of Ostrea edulis. Taxonomy (NCBI): domain Eukaryota; kingdom Metazoa; phylum Mollusca; class Bivalvia; order Ostreida; family Ostreidae; genus Ostrea; species Ostrea edulis. The sequence goes on along the minus strand of NC_079165.1, from coordinate 26,866,168 downwards.
AAAGCTGTAATCTTTAATTCTAGACAAAGTCTCTATAACAACTAGTCACATGTAGTTCTAGACAAAGTCTCTATAACAACTAGTCACATGAAGTTCTAGACAGTCTCTAAAGCTGTAATTTTTAATTCTAGACAAAGTCTCTATAACAACTAGTCACATGAAGTTCTAGACAGTCTCTAAAGCTGTAATCTTTAATTCTAGACAAAGTCTCTATAACAACTAGTCACATGAAGTTCTAGACAAAGTCTCTATAACAACTAGTCACGTGCAGTACTAGACAAATTCTCTATAACAACTAGTCACATACAGTTCTAGACAGTCTCTAAAGCTGTAATCTTTAATTCTAGACAAAGTCTCTATAACAACTAGTCACATGTAGTTCTAGACAAAGTCTCTATAACAACTAGTCACATGTAGTTCTAGACAGTCTCTAAAGCTGTAATTTTTAATTCTAGACAAAGTCTCTATAACAACTAGTCACATGCAGTTCTAGACAGTCTCTAAAGCTGTAATTTTTAATTCTAGACAAAGTCTCTATAACAACTAGTCACATGAATTTCTAGACAGTCTCTAAAGCTGTAATCTTTAATTCTAGACAAAGTCTCTATAACAACTAGTCACATGAAGTTCTAGACAAAGTCTCTATAACAACTAGTCACGTGCAGTACTAGACAAATTCTCTACAACTAGTCACGTGCAGTACTAGACAAATTCTCTACAACAACTAGTCACATGCAGTTCTAGACAGTCTCTAAAGCTGTAATCTTTAATTCTAGACAAAGTCTCTATAACAACTAGTCAAATGTAGTTCTAGACAGTCTCTAAAGCTGTAATCTTTAATTCTAGACAAAGTCTCTATAACAACTAGTCACATGCAGTTCTAGACAGTCTCTAAAGCTGTAATTTTTAATTCTAGACAAAGTCTCTATAACAAATAGTCACATACAGTTCTAGACAGTCTCTAAAGCTGTAATCTTTAATTCTAGACAAAGTCTCTATAACAAATAGTCACATGTAGTTCTAGACAAAGTCTCTATAACAACTAGTCACATACAGTTCTAGACAGTCTCTAAAGCTGTAATTTTTAATTCTAGACAAAGTCTCTATAACAAATAGTCACATACAGTTCTAGACAGTCTCTAAAGCTGTAATCTTTAATTCTAGACAAAGTCTCTATAACAAATAGTCACATGTAGTTCTAGACAAAGTCTCTATAACAACTAGTCACATACAGTTCTAGACAGTCTCTAAAGCTGTAATTTTTAATTCTAGACAAAGTCTCTATAACAAATAGTCACATACAGTTCTAGACAGTCTCTAAAGCTGTAATCTTTAATTCTAGACAAAGTCTCTATAACAAATAGTCACATGTAGTTCTAGACAAAGTCTCTATAACAACTAGTCACATACAGTTCTAGACAGTCTCTAAAGCTGTAATCTTTAATTCTAGACAAAGTCTCTATAACAACTAGTCACATGTAGTTCTAGACAGTCTCTAAAGCTGTAATCTTTAATTCTAGACAAAGTCTCTATAACAACTAGTCACATGCAGTTTTAGACAGCCTCTAAAGCTGTAATCTTTAATTCTAGACAAAGTCTCTATAACAATTAGTCACATACAGTTCTAGACAGTCTCTAAAGCTGTAATCTTTAATTCTAGACAAAGTCTCTATAACAACTAGTCACATACAGTTCTAGACAGTCTCTAAAGCTGTAATCTTTAATTCTAGACAAAGTCTCTATAACAACTAGTCACATGTAGTTCTAGACAAAGTCTCTATAACAACTAGTCACATACAGTTCTAGACAATCTCTAAAGCTGTAATCTTTAATTCTAGACAAAGTCTCTATAACAATTAATCACATACAGTTCTAGACAGTCTCTAAAGCTGTAATCTTTAATTCTAGACAAAGTCTCTATAACAAATAGTCACATGTAGTTCTAGACAAAGTCTCTATAACAACTAGTCACATGTAGTTCTAGACAAAGTCTCTATAACAACTAGTCACATGCAGTTCTAGACAGTCTCTAAAGCTGTAATCTTTAATTCTAGACAAAGTCTCTATAACAACTAGTCACATGTAGTTCTAGACAGTCTCTAAAGCTGTAATCTTTAATTCTAGACAAAGTCTCTATAACAACTAGTCACATGAAGTTCTAGACAGTCTCTAAAGCTGTAATTTTTAATTCTAGACAAAGTCTCTACAACAAATAGTCACATGCAGTTCTAGACAAAGTCTCTATAGCAACTAGTCACATACAGTTCTAGACAGTCTCTAAAGCTGTAATCTTTAATTCTAGACAAAGTCTCTATAACAATTAGTCACATACAGTTCTAGACAGTCTCTAAAGCTGTAATCTTTAATTCTAGACAAAGTCTCTATAACAACTAGTCACATGAAGTTCTAGACAGTCTCTAAAGCTGTAATTTTTAATTCTAGACAAAGTCTCTATAACAAATAGTCACATGCAGTTCTAGACCAAGTCTCTAATGCTACTCATCAATCACAAGCAAATTAGTAGAATTCTAGTGGGTTGTTGCTGTATTCAATCACAGGGTATAAATGTTAGCTATTGTTGTGAGAATGACTACAGTTGAACAGGTTCCTGTATCTATAACTTTGTCAATATGACCAGGGTTGTAGCGGTTATGTAGTGCTAAATAGTACTACGAAGTTGAACAAACATCTGGTCTAGCTCTACATAGGGATAATAAATGTTAATCTATACAGTGTGTTCATTAGACCTAAATATCTAGCATAGCCGCTACAATCTTGAACGCAGCCCTGATGACATTTGGATTTTCACTTCATACAGGCATATGATCACTCAGCCTGAGAGAGTCTCCCTTACTTCCTGTGTACAATTTCCGGGTTAGAATCGGTCCTCAGTACCCCCTTGCTTGTCGTAAGAGGCGACTAAATGGGGGGTCTTCCGGATGAGATCGCAAAAACAGAAGCCTCGTGTCACAGCAGGTGTGGCACGATAAAGATCCCTCCATGCTCAAAGGCATAAGCGCCGAGCATAGGCCTAAATTTTGCAGCCCTTCACCAGCAATGAGTGAAAAATTCTCGAGGGGGACATTAAACAATATAAAATCAGTCGGGACTAATTAAGGTAGCTCATTATACCAAGATTATAGTTTTTATGATTCACAAGATGGTGAATTAGATTTTTTGTGAAATTATTTCTTTGTCTATCATTGTAGCTTTGTGCATAGAGTATTGGGTAAGTGACCTGGAGTTCAAATCCGCCAGTCTTTTGTTCATATTCATTGATGCAATTTTTGAAAATCATGTATTTTATCCAAAATTGCACATTTTTTGCCTTTTTAACATGTATGCATGTACTTATTTCATATCATATCTTTCATAACTGAATCATTTCATGCTGATTTGAGAAACTCTTTCAATGTGTAGTGTGACACCTTAAGATTCCCTCTTCATGCAGCTACAATATGGGGTAGGCTGGGTATCTTTTCCTTTCTTTGATTTTCATTTCCTTCCTGTACCAGTAATGTAGTCAAAAACACAGAGAAAACTGCCAATAAACTGTCTTTACAATGTCGTAATACAATCCACATTGGAAAGATAGAAAAGAAACTCATGTGTAAAGACTATTTTTACTAATATTTCATTTATTTGAATGTGTCTGACATGGTTCAACATTTTATACATAATTTTGAAAATAATTCGGAATCGGCTTGCTAGAATTGCATTAGAATTTTATCCTTACAACAATCTAAACTTGATGTCATATACAAATCCCCAATGTCATCCACACAAAAGAAAATCCAACATTTTCTAAATAAAATTCAATGACTGTATCAATTTTTCCATAATACATAGTATTAGTTCAATTAGTTTTCTGTTCATAAAAGACATATACATGTATACAGAAATAAATCAATTGTGTCAAAAAAAGATTTTTTCATGTGATTAAGCTCGCATGTTATGCTGTTTGCATGTAACTACAGGTAAAGCCATCTTTGCCTTCTTTACATGGAAAGCTGGACTAAATATGCAAATTTTTTACATATACTCCTATGTAAAATAACTCCTTTGAGCAAATCGCGTTATAGACACACTTGCATATATGCAAATTATTCTATTTTTGTCACATAAATAAACATCTTGACAGGGAGTTCAGAAAGATCCATCCATGTTTGATGTAGACCTCCATCACCACACAAAAAATCGAGTGATATCTGAATGACTCCTCTATACAATTCCTGGAGTAATCAAACACTTATGAATGCTAGTTTCCCTCGATTTCCTCGTTAGCATCGTTATTAATTGTCCACACAGTTTAGGTGGGGTGGGTGTCGCACCCATGTTTTGCTTTTAGAAATAATTGACTGGAGTGCACATATCCTCACTGTTTAGGTGGGGTGGGCGTGGTCCGTTTCTTATTCTTTGATTTACTGGCGGATGTGGAGGTGGCGACCTGTGGCTGACGGATTTGGATCTGCTGTAGTTGTTTATATGGAAGATGTTGTAACTGTAGCAACTGTTGCTGTGGTACAGCGCCCCCTTGTGGTGTGTTAGGTTTGAACTGAGACAGGGTAGCTAACTGGTGTCCTGAAATGTTCTGCGCTGTCAGCTGCACTGTAACACGGAAAAGGATTAAAAATTGAAAAAAAATTCGTAACCATTTGGTTTAAAGGTATATCAATAATTGTTCTCTTCAAGGTATATAGCAAGAATTACTTGTAAAATAAGACAACACTGAGTCATAGTTTTGATATTTTTAACATATTAATTATAGATTTGATGAATATTCATTATATTTCCTTTAAAATAATAGAAGAAGTGTGGTGTCTACACTCTCTTGGACTTTCCGATATAAAACCGACAGCTAATCAGCCACAGGGCGATCTCACCTGTTGTAGGAAGGGTTGATACTGGTTTACCTCCAGACTGAGAGGTCATGACCCCTGACCCTGACTTTCCTGGCGCCCTCTGTTGAGGAAGCCCCACCAACTGTATACCGGACTGTCCCTGGATCTGAAACATTGTGTATTAAAAATTCACATGACTGGTAAATTGTTAGGAGTCAATCTTTTAGCACTGAAGACTTTTTAGCTCACCTGAGCTAAAAGCTCAAGTGAGCTTTTCTGATCACCTGTAGTCCGGCGTCCGTCCGTCTGTAAACTTTTAACATTTTTGACTTCTTCTCAAAAACCATTGGGCCAATTTCAACCAAAGTTGGCACAAAGCATCCTTAGGTAAAGGCAATTCTAAATTGTTAAAATAAAGGGCCAGGCCACCTTCCATGGGGAAATAATCAAGAAAAGGTAAAAATAGAGTAGGGTCATTAAAAAATCTTCTTCTCAAGAACCACTGGGCCAGAAAAGATGAAATTTATAGATAAGCTTTATTAGGTAGTGCAGATTCTAAATTGTTAAAATCATGGCCCCCGGGGGTTGGATGGGGCCACAATAGGGGATCAAAGTTTTACATACAAATATATAGGAAAAATCTTTAAAAATCTTCTTCTCAAGAACCACTGTCAGAGCCAGAAAAGCTGAGATTTATTTGTATGCAAAGCTTTGATCCCTCCTTGTGACCCCATCCTACCCCTGGGGGGCCATGATTTTAACAAACTGAAATCTGAAATATGTCAGAAAGCTTTTATGTAAATTTCAGCTTTTCTGGCTCAGTGTTTCTTGAGAAGAAGATTTTTAAAGATTTTTCCTATATATTTGTATGTAAAACTTTGATCCCCTATTGTGGCCCCATCCAACCTCCAGGGGCCATGATTTGAACAAACTTGAATATGCATTATGTCAGGAAGATTTCATGTAAAACTCAGCTTTTCTGGCTCAGTGGTTCTTGAGAAGAAGATTTTTAAAGATTTATTTTATATATTAGTATGTAAAACTTTGATCCCCAATTGTGGCCCCATCCAACCCCCAGGGGCCATGATTTGAACAAACTTGAATCTGCACTATGTCAGGAAGCTTTCAGGTAAATTTCAACTTTTCTGGCCTGTGGTTCTTGAGAAGAAGATTTTTAAATGATCCCAACCTATTTTTGCAGTTTTGTGATTATCTCCTTTTTGAAAGGGACATGGTCCTTCATTTGAACAAACTTGAAAGCCCTTCACCCAAGAATGCTTTGTGGCAAGTTTGGTTGAAATTGGCCCAGCGGTTCTTGAGAAGAAGTTGAAAATGTGAAAAGTTTACGACGCCGCCGCTAATGACAACGACAGACAAAGGACAAATTTCGATCAGAAAAGCTCCCTTGAGCTAAAAAAAAAAAAGCATGCTTGAATAGTAGTAGCTAAAAATGTATTTCTCTACATTCTGTAGATGATGACTTTACCTGCAGATTTAGAGATTATCTGTAGATTTCTAGTTTACCTGTAGGAGAGGAACAGATGAGGGCTGTCTGATGCTGGACCCTGCTTGAGATTTAACCCCTCCCTGTACAAAGGGAGCTAATCCAATGATTGGAGATAACAATCCTCCTGAGGCAGTAATAACCGTACTAGGGTTAGAAGCAGACTCTGTAGTACACCAAAATACTGTATTAAATGTTTGTACAAAGAGACATTGATAATAATATATAGTCAGACACTGATTCTGTCAAATATAACAACAAAATATTGTATTAAATGTTTGTACAAAGAGACATTGATAATAATATATAGTCAGACACTGATTCTGTAAAATATAACACCAAAATATTGTATCAAGAAGCATTGATAATAATATTTAGGTCAGATGATTATGTTGACTTGTCAGTTAATCATGAAAACTTGCCAGATCGACTTGTCAGATGATTATATCAATTTGTCAAATGATTATGTTGACCTGTCAGATGATCATGTTGAATTGTCAGATAGTGATGTTGAATTGTCAGGCATCAAAACAGAATGTAGATATCAGCAAAAGGCATAAACATATCAGAATTAAAAGATGGTTTGAACACACATAAATCAACAGTACAAGAAGAGTTCACAACATTGAATCTACACTAGATGACAATGCCTGTAGATCAATTTGACAATTTGCATCATAGTGGTTCTTAAGAAATTTTTTACAATTTCTGAATGCCTTTGATGGTCCTGTCCAGCCCTGGGGATCATGGCGTAAATTCAAACAAACATGAGTCTAAACTACTGGGGATGTTTGCAAAGTAATCTGACATAATGCATTTTTGTGGTTCTTTAAAATATGTGATTTCTTTTTAAATTTCTGAATTACGTAAAATCAATCAGCAAGCATCCTCATGTAGCGTAGATTCAGGACTGTTCACACTCCTGGTCACACCCCTGGTCAGATGACAGACACAGTAATCCCTTAGTGTCACAGCAGATGAAAGATTTGGAAAAGGTACAACTCTATCCCAGACAGAACTGGAATAGTAATGGATACGGCATCCTCCCGACAGATCCGGAAAAGTAACGAACCAAACACGGCATCCTTTTGACAGAACTGTAAAAGTAACAAACCAAACACGACATCCTCCAGACAGAACTGGAATAGTAAGGAACCAAACATGGCATCATCCAGACAGAACTGGAATAGTAACATACCAAACACGGCAACCTCCAGACAGAACTGGAATAGTAAGGACCAAACATGACATCCTCCAGACAGAACTGGAATAGTAACATACCAAACACAGCAACCTCCAGACAGAACTGGAATAGTAACATACCAAACATGGCATATTCCGGACAGAACTGTAAAAGTAACATACCAAACACGGCATCCTCCAGACAGAACTGGAATAGTAACATACCAAACACGACATCCTCCAGATAGAACTGGAATAGTAAGGAATCAAACACAGCATCATCCAGACAGAACTGGAATAGTAACATACCAAACACGGCAACCTCCAGACAAAACTGGAATAGTAACATACCAAAAACGGCATCCTCCAGACAGAACTGGAATAGTAACATACCAAACACAGCATCCTCCAGACAGAACTTGAATAGTAAGGAACCAAACACGGCATCCTCCAGACAGAACTGGAATAGTAAGGAACTAACACGGCATTCTCCAGACAGAACTGGAATAGTAACATACCAAACACGACATCCTCCAGATAGAACTGGAATAGTAAGGAATCAAACACAGCATCATCCAGACAGAACTGGAATAGTAACATACCAAACACGGCAACCTCCAGACAGAACTGGAATAGTAACATACCAAACACGGCATCCTCCAGACAGAACTGGAATAGTAACATACCAAACACGGCATCCTCCAGACAAAACTGGAATAGTAACATACCAAAAACGGCATCCTCCAGACAGAACTGGAATAGTAACATACCAAACACAGCATCCTCCAGACAGAACTTGAATAGTAAGGAACCAAACACGGCATCCTCCAGACAGAACTGGAATAGTAAGGAACTAAACACGGCATTCTCCAGACAGAACTGGAATAGTAACATACCAAACACGACATCCTCCAGATAGAACTGGAATAGTAAGGAATCAAACACAGCATCATCCAGACAGAACTGGAATAGTAACATACCAAACACGGCAACCTCCAGACAAAACTGGAATAGTAACATACCAAACACGGCATCCTCCAGACAGAACTGGAATAGTAACATACCAAACACGGCATCCTCCAGACAGAACTGAAATAGTAACATACCAAACATGGCATATTCCGGACAGAACTGTAAAAGTAACATACCAAACACGGCAACCTCCTGACAGAACTGGAATAGTAACATACCAAACATGACATCTTCCAGACAGAAATTTATAATCAGACATGATTGTTCACATACTGTGTTTATATAATATTTTCTTCATTCTGAATTAAAAGTTTACCTGATGTAACAACGCCAGGCGATGACAATGATGATGACGATGATGATGTGACTGATGAAGTTGTGATGGTTGTTGGCATTGATGTCACCATGGTTACCAGAGTTGGTGCAGAACCAACTGAAGACGAAGTCTGTAAATTCAAAAGATAAAATTAATGCTCCTTCAGTAAGTTAAAGTATATCTTAGGAAAATATGGCAGCGCTACTATGCAACAATTGCCTGTTATCTGTAATATTGAATAGATCACAGGGTATCCACATCTCCTATGGTTCATTTAACACACACCACACATTTTGTAGCTGTGCAGGCAAAGCAGGATGGACACACAGACAAACTCAGCACCACAGTACAGAATAGCCAACATCAAAATACCACTATACCAAAATTCAAACTCAGCACCACAGTACAGAATAGCCATCATCAAAATACCACTATACCAAAATTCAAACTCAGCACCACAGTACAGAATAGCCAACATCAAAATACCACTATACCAAAATTCAAACTCTGCACCACAGTAGAGTAGCCAACATCAAAATACCACTATAACAAAATTCAAACTCAGCACCACAGTACAGAATAGCCAACATCAAAATACCACTATAACAAAATTCAAACTCCAGTCTGAGCAAAATCACAATGTTGTAATTACAAAATGACTGATTGTTGTCAGATTAAAGAATCTGTAATTACAATATAAATGATTGTTGTCAGATTAAAGACTCTGTAATTACAATATAATATTATTATTGTCATCTGACTGATTTAACAATGATTTCTTTTTTCGTTCTGTTCTTTTAACAGTTGAATTCATGCATCAAGTCTGAAGCAGTGATTTCTAACATCAGCAGTTCACACATTAAATAAACATGCTCTACATTCCTTATACATTAAAATTTAACAGACAAAACAACATAACAGCGTACATTTCCAAATCAAATCATTCACATCAAAAGAGCAATATTATTGGAAAATTCTTATATTTTTTTGAAAGTCAGATTTCAACAAATTATACCTTTCTCAAGCTTTAAAACGTTTTAACAACATTGATATAATTACTGTCTCGATTTCACTACATGCAAAATATAACCTAACGATTTGTAAAACATTATTTCTTATCTTTTCTACCACAGAAATAACATGAAATAGAGCCCAAATGTGACATCACACAAGGTGCAATATGACCTCACACAGAGTCCAATATGACATCAAACAGAGCCCAATATGACATCACACAGGGTGCAATATGACCTTGTTACCACAATTACCATGCAATCACAGACACTGTTAAAGTGTTGACATCGGGTTGCCATGCATACGTACAAGTTTTCTACTCACAGAGACTGGCACGGATCCAGTGGTGGTGGAGGATAGCGAACCACTGGGGAGAGAGCTGACAAAGACGTTCTGGTTCTGTATCACACCTGTCAACAAATCGGGTCAAGGTAATAATAGTCTACATACACTAACAACGATGTTCTAATTCCATATCACACCTGTCAACAAATCGGGTCAAGGTAATAATAGTCTACATACACTAACAACGATGTTCTAATTCCGTATCACACCTGTCAACAAATCAGGTCAAGGTAATAATAGTCTACGCCAATGTCTACAATTTATACAGGACATCAAATGATCTGGTGACAATGTAAATTTTACCAGACCAAGCAAGTGTTTACCTAACTGTCTGTGTATTTCAATTTATATTTCACGAGTGGTCACTTCTGCATAGTTCCAATTTAGAAGAATTATAATGTTTGATTCAAATACGGATTATGATAGCAAAGCACATCTTATACCAAGATAAGTACTTAACTACATATAAGAGAAAACATTCAATTCACGCAAATTCACAAAATCTTATCATTTAAAGCAGTAAGATGGAGAAATATGGCAACTGGTGCTCATTTTTTCATCCGACACTAGATCCCGTTTCTGGAATTTTTTTCCTTAAACCTACTTGACCCGAATTTTACTAGATAAAACCTCCCAAAACAACAGTCCATTGACTTTTGCATAAATTGATAATAAAATAGACATGGATCTAGTAAACATCACATACACCCACCGATCTGCTAGTGGTGATGGTACATAGAGATTACAAAATAGAGGCAGGGATCTAGCAGTGGTGGTGATAATAAATAAAGAGACATCTAAAAATAATACAGTCTACTCCACTTAGATTGAAGTCACCTATACTGAACTATCTGTTATACTGAAGTCACCTATCCTGAACTATCTGTTATACTGAAGTCACCTATACTGAACTATCTGTTATACTGAAGTCACCTATACTGAACTATCTGTTATAATGAAGTCACCTATACTGAACTATCTGTTATACTGAAGTCACCTATACTGAACTATCTGTTATACTGAAGTCACCTATACTGAACTATCTGTTATACTGAAGTCACCTATACTGAACTATCTGTTATAATGAAGTAGAAATAAATCTGTTATATTGAAGTTGCTTATATTGAACTATCTGTTATATTGAAGTCACTTATATTAAACTATTTGTTATATTGAAGTCTTTTATATTAAACTATCTGTTATATTGAAGTCACTTATATTAAACTATTTTTTTTACATTGAAGTCACTTTTATCGAACTATCTGTTCTATTGAAGTCACTTATATTAAACTATTTGTTATATTGAAGTCTTTTATATTGAACTATCTGTTATATTGAAGTCACTTATATTAAACTATCTGTTATATACATGTAGAAGTAAAAATAAATCCACAAAAACATTATACAGTTCAACATTGGTTATATCGAACTTTGAATATAATGAATAATTCAGGTCAGTGTCCTGAATTTCAATACATCTAGAGTAAACTGTATATACCCCATAATTCCAGGCATTCATATTCATTGGGATTCTACAAACATCATCAACTAAAGCATGGATCTATTGGTAGTGGACAGTTGGTGTGGATGATGCCCTGACACATTGCGTGGCGTGACTTACTGGAAGTGATGTTCGTGACTGTGACAGAGATCTGTGGTGTGACTTACTGGAAGTGATGTTCGTGACTGTGACAGAGATCTGTGGTGTGACAGTTGGTGTGGATGATTAGTGATGTCACTGTGACAGTGATCTGTGGTGTGACAGTTGGTGTGGATGATGCCCTGACACATTGCGTGGTGTGACTTACTGGAAGTGATGTTCGTGACTGTGACAGAGATCTGTGGTGCGACTTACTGGAAGTGATGTTCGTGACTGTGACAGAGATCTGTGGTGTGACAGTTGGTGTGGATGATTAGTGATGTCACTGTGACAGTGATCTGTGGTGTGACAGTTGGTGTGGATGATTAGTGATGTCACTGTGACAGAGATCTGTGGTGTAACAGTTGGTGTGGATGATTAGTGATGTCACTGTGACATAGATCTGTGGTGTGACAGTTGGTGTGGATGATTAGTGATGTGACAGTTGGTGTGGATGATTAGTGATGTCACTGTGACATAGATCTGTGGTGTGACAGTTGGTGTGGATGATTAGTGATGTAACAGTTGGTGTGGATGATTAGTGATGTCACTGTGACATAGATCTGTGGTGTGACAGTTGGTGTGGATGATTAGTGATGTAACAGTTGGTGTGGATGATTAGTGATGTGACAGTTGGTGTGGATGATTAGTGATGTCACTGTGACAGTGATCTGTGGTGTAACAGTTGGTGTGGATGATTAGTGATGTCACTGTGACAGTGATCTGTGGTGTGACAGTTGGTGTGGATGATTAGTGATGTCACTGTGACAGAGATCTGTGGTGTGACAGTTGGTGTCGATGATTAGTGATGTCACTGTGACAGTGATCTGTGGTGTGACAGTTGGTGTGGATGATTAATGATGTCACTGTGACATAGATCTGTGGTGTGACAGTTGGTGTGGATGATTAGTGATGTGACTAATTTTAATTGATGTTGGTGATTATGACAGAGATCGGTGGTGTGATTCACCTCTGATCGTAGATCTATTCATGTTTTCATTTACCAGAGTTGGTGTTGATGAATCTGATGGGGACAGCAACAGTTTTACTACCCTAGGGCACAGAGAACTATTGATGACGTGACTTACCTGAGTTGGTGTTGATGAGGCTGATGGGGACAGGGACAGCTATCCCGCCCCCAGGCATGGAGACTCCGGTCAGGGACACCTGCATGTTCTGCAGACTCTGGAGGTTGGCGATGTTGACCCCTGGAAGTCCACTCAGGTTCTGGATGTTGATGTTGGGGGGCAGTCCAATGTTGGTGATGTTGATGTTCGCTATGTTTTGTTGTTGACCACTCTGGGTGCTGGAACTACAATCTGTGTCTAAAAGTCAAATCAAGTCACTAACTTAACTTTAGTACATTTGTACTTCATTATAAAGACTTTTTATCTATTACACTGACATGATATTTATTTAGAGACATAATTGAACAATGGTATTGGGTACTTCAATATTTGTATTATCAAATTTCAGGATTATAAAACCTAGCAAGATTCCAGACCTTTAGGAATTCTAAAACTAAAAAAATTACACAATCTGCAAATATGTTTGTAATGAATCAAAGTTCTTTGTCCCTAGCACTTAATGTTATGTTGGTAAAGCTTTGCTATGATTCAAAATGAAGTTAATCCAATAACAAATAATACAATAAATGATCTAGGATTTTGATTTGAATGCAAGTCTACATGTACAGTATGTAGTAAACAATGTTTTTCTAAAGTGAACATGGCAATATGAACTGCAATAACTGTGCTGGACTATTCTATATGAATTTTATATGATGCACTAATACACATCTACCAGCAGGGCACTGCAGTTCACAAGGTTAAAGGGCAAAAAAAAATTTTTTTAGGCAAAGAATATCAAGATGTTATCAGTTTTAATTGATGCACCAAATTCATTGCTTCTTAGTAGGTCTTTTTTGGTTGTTGTTGTGTTTTTTGGGGGTTTTTTTTGTTTGTTTCTTTTCTAGGCTTTTATCAAACTTGGTGAAGAAACAGTTGCTTTCTTATATAATATCCAAACCCAATGTCTTCATTTGTTTGCAAGTTTTGAGACTACTTCCACCTACATGACGCTATAGATCTAACTTAACTGAAGTTAGTTCCAAAGTTTCTGAAGAGAAGATAAGGACAAGGGAAGGAATAGGCCCAAAAGAGGGATGACAGCTACACAGAGATGAAGATTGCAAAAGGTCAAATTGCTTTTGTGGATCTTAGAAAATTAGATATTTTTATTTATCACTTTCAATCTATCATTATCAACTCTGCAGTTTTCACTCAGTTCAGACATGATGTAATTCTATAGTTTCTTTACTCTGTACAAATGTGATATTTCCCTGTGGGATCCCCTGATTGATCTGCTGCACAGTGGTGCCCTCTGTTGATGACTTCCTGCTAGGAACACTAACTGGAGGCGAGGATAAACTGGTCATTCCTTTACTGTTCTGTGATGAAACGGGGGAGGGAACCAGACTCGGAGAAAATAACTGTCCCTGAACTGCAAAGAACAGTAACACACATGTAAATAAAGGGTTATATACCGTTTTAAAATTTTATATTTGCACATGGCTAAGAAAAAGAGAACGAGGGCAATGCTTGTTGATAGAATATAAATTTTTGCTTCTTTTCCTTCTTTCATATTCATCAAGAGGCAATAGGTGAAAAATGTGAGAGTCACACTTTGTAGAAGACATGTCGACTGTTAATGTGAGGGTCACACTTTGTAGAAGACATGTCGACTGTTAATGTGAGGGTCACACTTTGTAGAAGACATGTCGACTGTTAATGTGAGAGTCACACTTTGTAAAAGACATGTCGACTGTTAATGTGAGGGTCACACTTTGTAAAAGACATGTCGACTGTTAATGTGAGGGTCACACTTTGTAAAAGACATGTCGACTGTTAATGTGAGGGTCACACTTTGTAGAAGACATGTCGACTGTTAATGTGAGAGTCACACTTTGTAAAAGACATGTCGACTGTTAATGTGAGGGTCACACTTTGTAGAAGACATGTCGACTGTTAATGTGAGAGTCACACTTTGTAAAAGACATGTCGACTGTTAATGTGAGAGTCACACTTTGTAGAAGACATGTCGACTGTTAATGTGAGAGTCACACTTTGTAAAAGACATGTCGACTGTTAATGTGAGGGTCACACTTTGTAAAAGACATGTCGACTGTTAATGTGAGAGTCACACTTTGTAAAAGACATGTCGACTGTTAATGTGAGGGTCACACTTTGTAAAAGACATGTCGACTGTTAATGTGAGGGTCACACTTTGTAAAAGACATGTCGACTGTTTACTTACTTGGGACAGATGTGGGTGTAGTGGCTGGACTTGGAGTGGAAGAGGATACCCTACATATAAAATAACAATGGTATATTACTTTTTTGTACTGACACAAATTAAATGGACAACTATCAATCAGCATCGGTCACTCTAAATCGGCAGTGGACAATCTAAATCAGCATCGGTCACTCTAAATCGGCAGTGGACAATCTAAAGTTCTGTGAAAATGATTTCAACATATTGTTTCGTTTCATACTTAGCCACAATGATTCCTCCCCTGTGCCTAGTGACAATGACTTCTCTCTACCTTAAGTTTGTTTTTTGATAATGATTTCTCCATATCTTTGTACTGCAACAATGACTTCTCCCTACCTGTGTAACCAATGAAAACCCTGTATCCTGTAACACTGACAGCTCCCTACCTTTGCCCTGCGACTTGTGACAATGGCTTCCCTCTCAGTCCCACCTGCTGTGGCTGAGATTTCTGGATGTTCAGCTGCAGCTGGTTTGCAGTGGGTTGGGCACCTTGAGCTTGAATATACAAAAATAATTATTAAGTTGACAAGTCCAGCTTTAATGTTATTCTCTGCTCATTGCTCCACTTTCAAAACATCAGGATGTTTTTTTAGAATTCTTCAAAATTGCCAACTTACCCACAGGAGCCAAGGTAAGAGAGAGCTGAATTGGGACATTTCTCTTGGCGGTCAGTCCCGAGGAGGAAGTGGTGGACAGATCAGCCTGTTGAGAATCAAGGCTAATCATAAATATAGGATCTCCCATGGATTGTGGATGGGTATGATTATTATCCAACAAGTTGTGTGTTGTTTTCTATCCCCGATCCTTGCACACAACGCAGTTGGATAATAATCATATCAAACCACAAACCAAGGGAGATTCTTTTTATCACATCTTTTATCCCAAGAATTTCCAAAATATCCTGATTTGTTTACCTCAACCCGAACTACATAAAATAAAATAAATAAATAAATGTTTATTCGATATATACATACATACAAACATACATACATAAATACCAAGGATAACCTATGAAAGCTCGAACGCTTATTTCCAATGGGGTCCTTTGATGCATGGATGTTTGTGCTAGGGGGTCATTTTGTGGGAGAACCGGAGTGCCCAGAGGAAACTCACATGTCTGAGCGGGCGACCACCATACCCTCTCACATACGACCAGTGCCGATCACGGGGATCGAACTTGAACTCGGGTCTCAGCGGTGAGAAGTGAGAGCACTACCTCTACGCTACCCAGACACCCCTACATTCATAATGTTAACGTTACGCTGCTACAAATAGTACGTTGGGAAATATAAATAGAAATGAATATTGAGTGTCACAATGTTTAATTTATAAAAGATCATTTTTAAATGAGAAAAACATTTACATTTCAGAACGCTTTACTTTGAAATTGTGTGATTATACATGAATATGTCAGTCATCCGAATCTGTGACATAGATGACGCGTAGTCTTTTTTTGTTGTTGATAAATTTGAATAAATGAATGTTGACATTGAATTTTCCAACATGCATATCGTCATTCAGAGAATTTTTATGTTTCCTGTGACATGGAGCGTTAATGTCAGTTTAATGGGAAACGAGGCTAACAGTTAACACAACAAAACAACACTACAGAGTAGTCACCACTGTGATGTTATTAATGAAAATACATCAAATTCGTCATTTGATATGTTGATTAAAGTCAATATATTAAAGCATTTTTGAGAACATTTTACAAGGAACAATTCAAATTTGTAATGTACATCGGTATTTTCTGAATCAATGTACCAAAACAGTGCACTAAATATTAAAATCTGCAGCAAGGATACATTTATTTACTATAAATTTACCTGTAATATTCATTAAAAGGGGGTTCTATGCCATTAGACATACACAGACCACATGGTTATTATCAAACTATTAATGGGCGGGGCACCTGCAGCAATATGGATACTCGTTATTTATTACAAATAAACTACAGTATGGTTATTATCAAACTATTAATGGGGCGGGGCACCTGCAGTGATACGGATACTCATTATCTATTACAAATATGACCAGGCTTTACGGGACGAATTGCTCGGACTTTGACTGAATACTGATAGCTTGATAACTGAGCATCTCATAATTGAATTTTTTTCATAAATATTCAAGTTCTATGTAGTGCAATTATAGTTCCAATGACCATGCCAAAAACACTAAAACTGAAAATAATTAATAACATACAACCATAAAACAAATTATTTTCTTACTTATTCAGCATATTTAACATGAGGCAATAAATAGCTCAGAAAATATATAAAACAAAGAAACACAACTCTTGCTAGAAAATAGATAATGAGAAGATAAGAAATTCAGTCCGACTTATCACAAGGTCAATGTCAAATTCCTAAAATAATTCCTTGTAAAAGGGGTCACCGATTTATCAGTGGATTATGGTATACTACCATATTAGAAACTTTTGAAATGGGAAAAATTAAAATACTGTATAAGTGGAATTTTCAGAGAGACACAAATTTAACAATTTCTCCATAAAATGGGTCTACATATCTAGCAAAAGCTAATTTTAGCAGGAATGGTAACTATTTCCTCTGACATGGAAAAAATTCTTAGCGATATTCAATTTTAGCGATCTCATCACTCTTGCTAATAATTACAAAATTAAATCCTCTCTAAAAATCTGCTTCTACGGTAGCATCCTAATGACCTGTTCATGTGTCCGTAATAGAAGATACAAGTACAGCATAGCTTTCATACATTCTTATAAAATTGTAATTTATATTACAGAATGCAGAATAAAGGCGTTAATTCTTAGTACTTAACTAACTGCAGTTTAAAGATTCCTTTTTCTTGGATAGGGATATACCTGTGTCCTTTGATTGTGGCAGTCAGGGCCGAGGCATGTAGGGATATATACCTGTGTAAACTGTCCCGTGATTGCGGCAGTCAGGACCGGGGCGTGTAGGGATATACCCATGTAAACTGTCCCGTGATTACAGCAGTCAGAGGCGGGGCGTGTAGGGATATATACCTGTGTAAACTGTCCCATGATTGCGTCAGTCAGAGCAGGGGTGTGTAGGGATATATACCTGTGTAAACTGTCCCGTGATTGGGGCAGTCAGAGCCGAGGCATGTAGGGATATACCTGAGTAAACTGTCCCTTGATTGCAGCAGTCAGAGCCGAGGCATGTAGGGATATACCTGTGTAAACTGTCACGTGATTGCGGCAGTCAGGGCCGGGGTGTGTAGGGATATACCTGTGTAAACTGTCCCTTGATTGCGGCAGTCAGGGCCGGGGTGTGTAGGAATATACCTGTGTAAACTGTCCCATGATTGCGGCAGTCAGAGGCAGGGCGTGTAGGGATATATACCTGTGTAAACTGTCCTGTGATTGCGGCTGTCAGAGCCGGGGTGTGTAGGAATATACCTGTGTAAACTGTCCCTTGATTGCGGCAGTCAGAGCTGGGGCATGTGCACTGAGAATCCCCTGGGGTCCCGCTGGCCCAATCCCGGGAGTGGTGGGAGTTTGGGAGGTCTGGGTGTACTCTACGTTCGGGGGCTGTCCAGGTTTCTGTGTCGTAATCTTCACTGCCCTTCGTCCTTCCTCAGTAAATATCTCCTTAAACTGCTCAAGGTATCTGTACAGAAAAGTCATGATTCATAAACATCTGTAAAAACTGCTCAAGGTACCTTTCCAAAAAGTCGTTCATAAACATTTGTAAAAATTCCTCAAGAAAGTCAAAAACATCTGTAAAAACTGCTCAAGGTATCTGCACGAAAAAGTCTTTCATTAACATCCGTAAAAATTAAAATAATCAATGATCCAATTATTGAACTAATGAAGATCTCTACAAGATATTTTATGTCATCAGATCTGACCCTCTCTGTTTACAATATTCCAGATCAGCTCTAACCCTATCTTACTAGCAAGTCTTAAAAGAACGGAATGTGACTTCCACAGATAAGCTGCAGCAATTTTTTGTCACCAGTTGAATTTCTGTTTTTGTGTTTCCGGATAACAGCCACCTACGAGCAGGATTTGAAAACAAGCGTACCTGTCTGCTATCTATCAATGAAATATCAGATAGGGGACAATTCTAGCCTTATGTTTTACGGGGTTAAATGTCAATTCAGTCTTGCAGCCACTGTCGTTCACCATTTAGCTGTGGTCGATGTACATGTATATGTGTAAAACTGACCATATCCAACCTTACAGAAAGTGGACTCAACGAAAACCCTTTGTCTGTATAAACTAAATCATCTACTGTAAACCATCCTTACAGAAAGTGGACTTTTTTGCAAGAATCTAATTATCGCAAATATTTCTTGCCACGAACCAGTCCATTAAAGTGTCTTGTAGTTGCTTAAGATAATCTAAGTCGTGAAAATTAGCTGTCATGAAAATTAGCTGTCGTGAAAATTAGTTGTCGTGAACCAGTTCATCACTGAAAATAAGTCGTCATGAATAAAAGTTGGTTTACAGTATAAGCAGTATCCATCTCTCCTTTTTCTCTCCTTTTTATCAAGTTTGTGATAGATTGCACATGAAGAATTGTTGTTAAAATATACTGGTGTAAGGTGATATTTCAGGTAAATTTCATGTAAATACCAATGACCAATCTGTGCCATCCGAATTATTACTACTGACATGTACAGTTTCATAGGTCAACAATGTCTGAGATCAATACAAAGGTTTACTTACTTGTCGACCAGAATTCTTGTACCCAATAAAAACCTGTAAAAACAACAAACAGTGCAAGTTATGATCTTTAATGTATACACCTACTTCTTCGATTAAGAAATGAATTAAAGAAAAAAACTTGAGAAAAAGATTTTTAAAGATTTTCCCTAAATATTTGTATATAAAATTTCAATCCCCTATTGCATTCCCATCCTACCCCCCAGGGGTCATGATTTGAACAAACTTCCGTCTACACTACCTGGGAATGCTTGCATATTAATACTACTACCATGACCCTGTTGTTATTGAGAAGATTTTCTCTATATATTCCCATGTAAAACTTTGATCCCCTATTGTGGCCTCATCCTATTCCTAGAGACCACAATTTAAACAAACTTGAATCTGCTCTACCTGGGAATGCTTGCATATGAATATGAGTAATCTTGGCCCTGTTGTTCTTGAGAAGAAGATTTTTAAAGATTAATCCTATATGTCACCATGGAAAACTTTGACCACCACCACCCTCTCCCTTGTGGTCCCACCCTATCCTTGGGGGACCACGATTTAAACGAACTTGAATCTCCACTATGTCAGGAAGCTTTCATGTAAGTTTCAATTTTTCTGACCTAGTGGTTCTTGAGAAGATTTTTAAATGACCCCAACCTATTTTTGCATTTTCTTGATTATCTCCCCTTTCAAACATGCTACAAAATTTTTACTATCAATTCTTAATTATCTCCACTTCAAAAAAGGCATGGTCCCTCATTTAAACAAAACTTGAATCCTCTTTACCAAACCATGCTCTGTGTTAAGTTTGGCTGAAATTAGCCCTGTGGTTCTGGAGAAGAAGTCAAAAATGATAAAAGTTTACAGATGGACTGACGCCGAACAAAATGTGACCAGAAAAGCTCACTTGAGCTTTCATCTCATGTGAGCTATTAACACGCCTCAAGACCATAAACTGAGAATAGAATTAAGTCTAACAAATCCAACTAACTTTTGAAACAATTTTCATAAACAAATAAAATTTTCAATATGTGTTTGCAATTGAATTTTTTTTTTACAAATCTGCAGTTTTTAAACATCTGTGCTAGATAAATCTTCAGATATAAGTAATCAAAATTTAGACTTAAGTTTATTCTCAGTTTATAGTCTTGGGACCAGGTATATCATATAAAGAAAAATATCAGGTATGACATAATGAAAAACATGAGATATGTCATATACAGAAGAACACCAGGTACATGTATGTCATAAAAAAAAAACCCAGGAGATATGTCATATAAAAGTTACATACGTGCAGGAGGTGCCAACACTGCCCTCCCGGTAGTCATGGTCCAGATATAGCTCTCCGTAAAACTCATCCTCCGATTTCCGTTTCTGGATGGTCAGTTTGGCCAGAATTTTCTTCTCTGTGCTCACATCCCGTTCTAATGTGATCTCTTCAACAGTTTCCTGTTCACAAAGGACAGTACAAATTATTGGTTTCTCAAGAGTTTCCTGTTCACAAAGGACAGTACAAATTATTGGTTTCTCAACAGTTTCCTGTTCACAAAGGACAGTACAAATTATTGGTTTCTCAGGAGTTTCCTGTTCACGAAGGACAGTACAAATTATTGGTTTCTCAAAAGTTTCCTGTTCACAAAGGACAGTACAAATTATTGGTTTCTCAAGAGTTTCCTGTTCACAAAGGACAGTACAAATTATTGGTTTCTCAAGAGTTTCCTGTTCACAATGGACAGTACAAATTATTGGTTGCTCTGGAGTTTCCAGTTCACAAAGGACAGTACAAATTATTGGTTTCTCAAGAGTTTCCTGTTCACAAAGGATAGTACAAATTATTGGTTTCTCAAGCGTTTTCTGTTCACAAAGGACAGTACAAATTATTGGTTTCTCAAGAGTTTCCTGTTCACGAAGGACAGTACAAATTATTGGTTTCTCTGGAGTTTCCAGTTCACAAAGGACAGTACAAATTATTGGTTTCTCAAGAGCCAAATGCAATCAATCGGAACATATGAGTTAACTCAGGTTACCTTATTTTCTTTTTCAAAATGTCATCTGGACCCAGTTGCATGAAGATGAGTTAAGTTGACATGAAAGTTAACATCTAGTTAACACTATGTAAATGTAAGAGTTAAAGGGAAGTTAACTGTTAGTTAAAGTTAATTAACCTTTGTGCAACTGGACCCTGTATATTTCATACATGGCCAAAATAAAATATATGAGTGTTTCCAGTTTCCGAACCCTATCTACAATTTTGCTGCTGACCCCAAATATATTTTATTGATGATATACATGAATATAAAAGAAAATAAAAATCAAGAATTTGGATTTTTTTCTTTTTGCATTCGAGTTTCTGATTTACATTTTTAAAACTACTATTGATCTTCAAAATGTGTGAAAAGCATTTGTAATGTATATAGACCTGTCTTGAAAAACTAAGATTTCAAATAATATGTTTTAATAAAATAAAATGCTTTACCTACAGTACCTGCCAATTATTTGGGGGGTGAAATAGGAAACACACAGATATTTTATTTTGGCCTAATATGTTTACGGTGAAATCTTGGAGACGAACGAAGACCCTTAACATTTTGCAATACCACTTTAGATGTGTTTAATCTGCCTATTCATTTTAGCTAGCTATAACAGATACGAGTGTAAACAGACAAAAATACTGTATAATACTTACAAATGAGTTATCAGACAAAAATACTGTATAATACTTACAAATGAGTTATCAGACAAAAATACTGTATAATACTTACAAATGAGTTATCAGACCAATACTGTATAATACTTACAAATGAGTTATCAGACAAAAATACTGTATAATACTTACAAATGAGTTATCAGACAAAAATACTGTATAATACTTACAAATGAGTTATCAGACCAATACTGTATAATACTTACAAATGAGTTATCAGACAAAAATACTGTATAATACTTACAAATGAGTTATCAGACAAAAATACTGTATAATACTTACAAATGAGTTATCAGACAAAAATACTGTATAATACTTACAAATGAGTTATCAGACAAAAATACTGTATAATACTTACAAATGAGTTATCAGACCCTGCTGTATAATACTTACAAATGAGTTATCAGACAAAAATACTGTATAGTACTTACAAATGAGTTATCAGACCCTGGGTCTGAAGCTGGTATAACTGTCGCAAACTTGGCCACCTGAAATTTAAATGATATTTATAATCTCTTTGATGCACAACTTGTACAAGACCAAATTTAAGTGTTATCATCCTAAAAATCACATAAATATTCAATTAAACATTATGCAAAACTTCAGTAACCATTAAACAAAATACTGAACAAATTAAAGATGCAGGCCGCCTAATCTGCGGGTCAATAATTTGCACTACATGTTGGAAATGTATGACAAAATTCTCTATGAACGTGTTCCCTCTGACAAAATACCCAGACATTCCATTTTTGTCATTCAGAACGTTCACTTGCAGCAAACAGAATATTTTTATCATAGCCTTGTTAGAGTGTTTACCTCCACCGATTCAGGGGCAGACAACTGGAGCGGTTTCTGTTTCCACATGTCCACATGCTGAAAGTAAAGCAATTAAAACTTCCTTATAAAATCTTTGATTAAGGTTACGATACATTTCAAACTATTGACAATTTCGCGTGTTTTTTGCCTTTGATTATTTCCTAATGAATACACTACTGCTGTGAACGATGCACGTCTGAATCTCGATAAACATACTGTAGGTTCCTAATTATACGTGAGGAATGTATAATGGTGAGAGGCATCACTCGCCAAAATAAAATTATTAGCTTTTAATTTTATGTTGCGAAAATACATGTTAGAACTCTTGATTAACAGACGACATGCGAATATTCGTGATTTGACGTATACAAGTTATTTTGCCATATTAAGTACATGTACTTGTGTAAAATAAGGAATCTATTGTAACAGTAGTACATTTAATTTAACGGCTGGGAATTCTGACAGAAATGAAAGCAGAATGTAAATATAAAAACTATTTTTGGAAATACATGAGGGTATAGGGTACACAACGCTTCATGCTGGCATACTTTTCATGAAGCAGTAACACATTTAATGAAGTAAGCCAGCATGAAGTGTTACGGTTCATACCCTCATATACTTTCAAAAATTTTATTTATTTCTTAAGAGTATATGCATCCTTTGTGTATAATTTGAAACCCTTGATTAGTGCATCAATTTGACATCAGAGACTCATTATCGTGCAGTCCGTCCACATGACCTTGAATAAAGGTCTAAGAAAAGAAAAGATATCAAAAATTGTACATTCAACATCATATTTCTAGCATTGATTTACAAAGTTACTTACTGAATAAAGATTCAGATCTATTTGAATCCTTGTTAACTTTAAGCAAGCATCATATCATTCTCTAATTCGGTGCCTTAAACAAACTCACCGGTTTTCCATTCGTTGCTATGAACAAACTCACCGGTTTTCCATTCGTTGCTATGAACAAACTCACCGGTTTTCCATTCGGTGCTATGAACAAACTCACCGGTTTTCCATTCGGTGCTATGAACAAACTCACCGGTTTTCCAACTCGGAGGTTGACTGGAGGATTTGATTTTGGCTTCTTTTTATGAATGAAGTCGTGCAGCTTCAGTTCCTTTGGTGCGGCTGCACTGGCCAATTTCCTCTTCCTGTTTAGAGCAGCCTGGTTGTAACGCCTTGCTGACCTGAATGAATGAATATAATGTATTGGTAGCTTTGACTTGAAACATTATTTTTCTGTTTCCTACAAATAACTCATTTTGTACTACTTGTAAAATCCAGTTAGAATTATTTACTTCAGAAAATACTGGACACACACTAGGTTCATGTAAACCGGGTGGACAAGGGAGAAAAAAAGCATAAGGAACATATTTTGAACCAATGCAAATTTTGACTTACAGACCTTGACCTTTACATATGTTTGACCTTGACCTTTCAATTCAACAAGAAGTCTTTATCTTGAATACAATGTAGTAGTCACCAAGATTAAAGTTATGAACAGAAAGACAACAAAGAAATAAACAATGTCCACCCCTACTCCACCCCTACAATCTTTTATTTCTGGTCTATGATAATTTCATTCAACTATACTCCAAATCTGTAAACAACAGAGGTCCTAACCAAGGAGAAAAAGCCAAATGCATTGAGTCATTGGATAAATCTTGTTCAAAATAGAACACACAGACGTTCTGCCTCAATAGTCTCAAAATAATCATTGACACATTTTTTTCTCCAAAGTAGGTCAGAGAACAACGGTCAGTATAGTAGTAATGTGTAAAGAAAGATCCTGTCTCAAGGAATACTGGCATGAAATTGAAAATCGTGTATCACACTCCAGTTCTACTATTTCTCTATTATCTCCCCTTGGAAATGGGTATGACCCTTCATTGATAAGCAAACTTGAATCTGAAGGATATTTTATAGCAAAGGTTAAAAACGGTGAAATGGTTCCACGAACAAACTGATGGATGCTCCCCGAAGTGCATGTTACCAATGAACTGCAGTTGAACTTCATTATCTCGAACACCAATATCTCAAATACCATTGATATGTCGAAGTGATTCGAAAGTCCCAACCACTTATTGTTTCAGTATCTTACCCTAGATATCTTGATTTCTCAGATATCTCAAAGTTTTTTCTCGGTCCTATCAAATTTGAGATAATGAGGTTTGATTGTACTTCACTTGATGAATGACTTGATAAAGAGTTGGTTTTTACTTGTAAAGCAAATGTTTGGTGCTGAGACTTATGATCGCAGGCTTTAACATGAAATTTTTTTGAAAGATAGGCCTTTTTTCACATAAAAGCCCAATTTGAGTGACCTTGACCTTTCAAAAATGATCTCAAGTGACCTTTGTCCAAAAGTCATTTACACAATGATGAAAAACTTAAAATACTGCTCAAATGAACATTTTTTCACATATAAGATGTAGATTCTGAGTGACCTTGGCCCTTTATTAAAAAGTTGTTTGCACAATGATCAATAAATGTTGAAATATTGTTGAAATAAGGTTTTTCAAACATGAGGCTTATGTTCTAAATGACCTTGACCTTTAAAGAATGACCTTGAGTGACTTCTGTCCAGAAGTCATTCACACAATGATGAACAACTGATGGAATTGTTATTGAAATAAAGTATTTCATATTAGGCATATGTTAGATAAATGACCTTGACCTTTGCAAAATGATTTAGAATGATCCTCATCCAAAAGTTATTTGACTATTACTTATTTGTGTGATATACATGTATGATCAATTCATGGTTAAATAAAATGTCGAAATAAGGAACTTTTATATGTCCGGAGTGATCTTGACTTTTCAAAAATGACCTTTAATGACATTTGTTCAAAAATTGTTTGCACAATGATCAATAACTGTTGAAATATGGTTTTATATGGCTTATGTTCTGAATGACCTTGACCTTTACAAAATGCCCTTGAGTGACCTCTGTCCAAAAGTTATTGCACAATGATGAATAACTGTTGAAATATTATTGAAATGAAGCATTTTTTCATATGAAAGGCATAAATTATGCTCCAAGTGACATTGACCTTTGCAAAATGAGTTTGAGTGACCTTCATCTGAAAGTCATTTGCCTTTTACTTATTTGTGTGATACATGTATATGATCAATTCAGGATCAAAATATGTTGAAATTAGGAACATTGATTTGTCCAAAGTGACCTTGACCTTACCAAAATAGATGACCTTGAGATACCTTCATCCAAAACTCCTTGTCTCAAAGAACATTTGTGGAGAATCATATCAATTTCTGATGAGGTTTAGGAGATATGAGCTCAGATGGACGGACACTACAGCAACTACATGCTCCCCAAAAAAGGTACTAGGAATAGAAAATTGTTTCCTGATTATTGTTTCTGATTCCATAAACTTGTGATGTCATATGATTTGTGAATCAACATATGATTTGTGAATCAAAACAAAATCAAGCCCCATAGACGATTTATTTTGCAACTGGGGGTGGTGAGGGTGGTTGGTTGGTTGGATGAGGGACCGGAGTTTGTTTTACAAGGATATCACTTTGAACCCATAATCAATGCAAATGCTAGTGATATTAGCAATTTCCATCGGAGGATGAACAAGAAGATTGATCAAGATCCTATTTATTCCGAATTGATTCCAGATAATACGCCAGTTTCGAGATACGAACTCTTCTGTATAGGAGGTGCATTTAGTGGAACTTTGAATGCCTAAGTGGGACAGAGTGGATATACAGCCAACGAGAAAGAAGATGAAATGTATGTTAAAAAAGCGGCTTCTCTTTAAATATGTAAATGTGGGAAATACAAAATGCTATCGAAAGAAATGTTTTACCGAAGTGGAAACATACAAACAATGTCATATTTGCAAGAAATATCTTGGATATGGTACTTATGACCAGCGAAATAACGTGATAGGATAAGAATTCTATGTATTTAATTACTCCCTAAATACTTATCACTTACTTAGTTTGTGTATCAGTTGAATTCGGGTTATCAAACAGCGTATAAGAAATTTACTGAGTACATTCACTTACACTGTGATGAATATCTGTCCCACTCCCGCGTGTAAACAAATTCTTTCGCGCCTTACTATGTACGAGAGTTCTCAAAGGGAAATAACTCGGCCATATCTCGAAACCGGCGTATTCCGACTGGTTAATGATAAATATATGATAATTTTCAGAGTAGATTCTTTGATGATACATGTAATAAGAGAAATAGAGAAATATTTCTAACACCAGGTATGCAACATGTGTGTGAATGTGTGTGTGAGGGTGTGTGTGTGTCAAGTTGAATATTGATGTGTCAAAAAATTTCCAATGCATCTTTATCACAGGTACCTGAAGTATGGACACTACTAGCTCCCCCCCCCCCCCCCCCCCCCCCCGATTTTTTTCGGTGATAATATCCTTTATGTAAGCTTTAGAGATTGGCAAGGAATCATCAACATATTTCAGAGTTATTTTAACTGCAAAAAAAATTCAGAAGGGGGGGGGGGGGTAAGCAGTGTCAATACATCACAGTTGCCTGTGATCTTTATGTACATTAGGGGGGGGGGGGAATAATGTTCAGTGTAAAAAAAAAAAAAAGAAAAGAAGAGGGGGTGGTGGTTTTAGGTGTCTAAATCCCACCCCGACTCCGAATTATTGGGAAAAAATTGGTCAGTACCGGACACTGACGTAGTGCAGTCAGTCGGACATATAGTGCAGGCGGACATTTAGCGCAGTCGTATAAAAACATGTTTAGTGTGAGTTGTCAATTTCTTCTACAATATCAAGTACAGTATGTCCACAACCATTTATTAGGTTTCCATCTATAAAAACAATAAGCCAAAATAATATTAAAAAAAAATGTTGCAAAATATATCGTGATCAAAAACTGACCGTTTGAGCAAGGGGTTACTGAGGAACCTTTGAATACTGACTGTTTGAGCAAGGGGTTACCGAGGGACCTTTGAATACTGACCGTTTGAGAAAGGGGTTACTGAGGAACCTTTGAATACTGACCGTTTGAGCATGGGGTTACTGAGACTCTTCTGTTCGTACTGGAGTTTGTTGTTGACCAGAAAAACAGAGGGAGAGGGGTCAAGACACAGGGGCTCCTCTGTTGCCAATAGCAACTGACTCTCCAGTGCAAACTGATCCTCTTGTGTCCAGCGATGTCCGTCATTTATGATGTTGTACATGTCTGATAGAAGGGACTGAAATAAAATCTCAGACTGGTAGAAATTCATTTGCTCATAAAGAAAAGATGAAGAGTAGCTTTCTGCAAAATTTGTAAGAAAATGCATCTTTTGATAAATCCATAATATTTGATGCACGTAAAAATCAATAAAACCACGATATTTATTTTTTGGTAAAGTACACCATCAGGCCGGGTATACAGTCCAATGGTCTTGCTGATAACAATGAAGAAAACACACACATGGAAAGCCTCATCTCATGTTTAGAAAGTTAATACTAATATAAAAGTTTTAGAAATTTTGATCAAAAGTCAAGTTTAAGCAAGTTCAAGGTTACAAGTTGTTAAGTTAAGTATAACGAAATTTCTTTAAAAGAATACCATGGTAAACACTATAAAGAAGTGTCTGCTAATTCTGCAGACATCCACAATAAACTCTGTCTTTTATCTGAAATAAAACCGAACTCGGAAACAAACTAGATACCTACCTGGGGAGTGGGCTTCAGAAGCACGTACTGAGTGTCGTAGGAACCAGTGATGGAGCGACGGTAATCCCTGACCTCTAGAATGACACAGCCGCTGTAGAAAACATTCATCTGGAATCGGAGAAACCAACATGTTAGGAATATCAACAGGGTTAATTTTGATATACATATCATGATGGGTATCAGGTCACTAAGTCACTGAAATCATTCTTTGTTAACATCTGAGCACTTTCAACTTCCCACGATTTACAAAGCCATTTCACCAATACTAGCATGAATCATCGTATGGGAGGGGGGGGGGGGGATTTCTCGGTCCATATCCCCTTGAGGTGAAGACAAAAACCACCCAAAAATAGTGAAATCTTTACGAATCTTCTACATTCCCAACAGGCAAATCATGTACATATTTATAGGGAGCAAAGAGGCTGCCTCAACCAAAAATGTGAAGTCAAGATTTCTGGGTCAATGGGTCAAGTCTTAGAATGACCCTGTATGGAGTCTTTACTTGACCTTTGACCTCATTACCTAAGCATTTGTCTGCCTTTGACTGTCATCACTTAAAAATTCATTATAATGTCTTTAGGTTGAATAATATCTGTGATATCACCTCACAAAGATGCATTGAAGGCCAAATTTACAGTTGTATCAACAATCAAAGAACTGCATGATTATAGTAATTACGAGGGCTGTTCGATATGTAATGTGTATTGTACGATATCTCAAAAGCATTCGACTCAAATAATGAAATGAACATTACATCCCTTCAAAGTATTCACCGTGGTTCGAAAAACATAATTTCAATTTCTGAATCCATTTCTGAAATGCGTCACAGGCCTTCTACCATGTTTAGTTAGCCATATTTTGTTTCCAATTTTTCTAACTGGTTCAAAATAGTGAACCCATGTTTCGTCACCAGTAACAATGTTTGCAAATTGTCTTTGATTTGATTGAATTTGGGAAACATTTAGAGCAATTGCTTAACAGTTTGTACTCGTACCAGTTTTTGGTCATCTGTCAATATATGTGGTATCCACCTGGCAGAAATCTTTCATACTTTCAAAATACGCTTCAAAATGAAATGCACCCACAATAGCGATATGCCAACAGCTTTGGAAATATCTCGAATCATGTATCTGCCATCACTTTCAATTATTTCTCTGACATTTGGTCACAGGTTGGTCAGATTTTGCTGCATTTTGACGGACTCTGTGCCAGTCAGAAATTTCTTTCTCCACCTACAAACTGTCACATAAGATACCTTATCAGACTCATAAACTTCCCCCAATTCAGTAAAAATCTGCGTTACCGAATGACCGAGTTTTGTACGAACTCTCATATAAGCTCCAATTTCTTCAATATTCTCAACCCGTTCCCAACCATTTTTAAGGAGGTATGCTACACCAGAGAAATTTGATGTAGATGAAAAGTGGAGGATATGTACAACAATATTTTGAAGTTGAAAATTTTCAAATTTACTTTATTTTGTCAAAAATACAGTTTTAGTAGAAGGTAATCTGAAAAAAAAATTAAAACCCCTGCTGGACTCGAACCTGTGACCTACAGTTCAGCAGTCGGTATTCTAACCTACTGAGCTACTCAGCTAGGTATTTAAACGGAAAAGGAAAAGTCAAATATTGCTGATATCGATTTTGTCATCCATGTTTTTAAAGGAAGTCAGCCATTATGACGATGTAGAGTACTACCTTAAAACAGTGGTCAACGACTGGCTCCATTGAAATGACTATAAGTTTAAAACTATTTGGAGCTGAAGGCTGGTGTTTATACCATTGGAAAGGTATTGAATAGAGCTATTAAAAAAAATCATCATCCACAAAATCATGCAAAGCGTTATCGCGCTGTGGTACAATACACATTACATATCAAACAGCCTTCGTATGAGAGGGCTTCAATATCGTCCATGTCAGCCCTTATAAGAAAGGTATCAACACGACGACCAAAGAGATGCTGATAGATTAATCAATATCGTCCATGCGAGCCCTTATAACAAAGGTATCAACAATCAAAGAGATGCTGATCAGATCGTCCACGTGAACCGTTATGATAAGTGTACCGATGCTGATCAGATCATCCACGCGAGTCGTTATGGTAAGTGTACCAATGCTTATCAGATCGTCCACGCGAGCCGTTATGATAAGTGTACCGATGCTGATCAGATCATCC
>NC_079165.1:26807481-26829981 GCF_947568905.1 Ostrea edulis | reverse complement strand
GTCTCTGCTGTCAAATTACAAACAAGAATATAAGTAAAACTATCAAACGACAAGGGCAGAGTATCGTAATATCCTCACCTTACTGTGGTCCTGGTTCTGACAGGATTCGATGTACAACTCCTGCAATTTCTGGTGGATCGACTTGCTGCAAACAAATTAGATAATTAACTTAAAAGTGAGCACAGATCAAACCACTATCCTTAAAGGGACATAACTGGAAATGTTCCCATTCCTAAATGATTTATCATAAAAGTGTGTATGATCAATATATAGAACACAATTATGACAATGTAAGTAAAACTCAAAGCCATATGTTCTACAATTAATAAAAATAAAATCATAAATTCATATTATGTAACAATAGGTCCCCATTAACTGGCAGGCATCCCCCCCTTTTTCTCTTGAAGCCCGTTTGACATCAATGAACAAACAGGTACAGTACCCGCAACGTTATTCTTGACATTCCTATCGTGTTCTATCGTGCGTGTATCCCATCGTATCATGCGTGCATCCTATCGTATCATGTGTGTATCCTATCGCATCATGCGTGTATCCTATCGTATCGTGCGTGTATCCTATCGTATCGTGCGTGTATCCTATCGTATCGTGCATGTATCCTATCGTATCGTGCGTGTATCCTATCGTATCTTGCGTTTATCAGATATTCCGTTTTCTATCGTGTTTTGCATTTATCGGGTATATCGTGTATCGTGTTTTGCGTGTATCAGGTTTTCCATTTATCATGAATATCGTTTATCGTGTAGTTTCGGAAACTATCAGGATTGTATATTAAATATAATGAAAAAGCACGATACTTTTCGAAAGCTTTATTCGTTTTGTTAAAGAAGCTATTTTTAGGAATCGAGAATAGACAATATATTTGAAGGAGAACATAAAGCTGTCGATTTTAAGGCAGAAGAAGAGAGGGTGAAAGTTTATCACAATTTCATTCTAAGTAGTATGAAAAGTAAGCGGTGGTTTGCCGAGCAAACCGAGGACAGTAAATCTGAAAGCTCCTTCATCTGAAGTTCATAAACATTTGCGTATCTAGAAACAATTATTTGTAATCAACACTAACAGAGAAATAGGAAGTTCCGATTTGAAAGGAAAAATCAGTAAATTACATTGTTTATTACATATATTTTAATAAAGGCTCTTTTTCTTCCGATTTTTTCCACCTGTATTCTATTTATTTACCAACAACTGAACTTGTGCGCGTCTGTGTATCACCTGTGTTTTGACTGCAAACATTCTCAGGAACATTGTATTTCACACATTTAGAAGATGAAGTTTCAAAAGGGTGCAATAGTGTTGCATTTCCCAAAGGTCTGCTCAACTCAGCACGACTCGGTTGTTATTGGTGTGGGTTTTTTTTTACTTCAACATGTACACTTGTGCTTTGTACATGTACCAATAGTCGTACGGGTAGATATTGGAAATTAATGCCGGTTCTGATGATTATTTTTTTTACATACTAAACACAAAATATTTTTAAGCGTTTCAAAATTGTGAATTTAAAAAACGCCGGGTTTTGTTTATATTTCACCCATAGTTTATTTATTTTTTGTAATGATATCAATTCAAATACATATGTTCTAATTACTTAGGACTATCAATTATCACTCATAGTGTAGAAATATCTAACGTATGAAGATTTGGTGCAGTGCAGTGATTTTTTTAGGCGGTCATAATGAAATTGAAATTGTTGAATGACTGGTGAACTTAGAGCTTCATGCAATTAAGATAACCCCCTCCTCACTACACATGAAATATTACTTGGTTTTATTTCACATTCAAGATAATTGACATTAGAATAAGAGAGCTACTGAAGCATGATATTACTACATTGTATTACATTTAGTTAATCCCCTGTGTAATTTATATATTAAACATTAAGTGACAATATTATTTTAGAATCATAGGCTGGGAAAATTCATATAGATATCAAATAATGAATTAAAAACCGTATATACTTTAGTTTTCTGATTTAACTGTGATGGCGTAAACAATTGAATAAAAAAAATTTTTTTTTAAAAGCACAACCGTGTTTTAAAGAAATTATACGTTTTAGATGTATAATGAATATCGAAATCCTTCAGTATTATTATCAACATAATGTAATGATGTTGTAGGTATCAAAATTTCGTTCTGTCTAAATTGCTTCTAAACTTACAACATTTCTATCAGGTTTTCCGTTTATCATGAAGATCGTTTATCGTGTTTTGCATTTATCAGGTCTATCGTGAAGATCGTTTATCAGGTTTTGCATTTATCAGGTTTATCGTGTATCCTATCGTATCGTGCGTGTATCCTATCGTATCGTGCATGTATCCTATCCTATCATGCGTGTATCGTGCTCTATCGTTTATCATGTCAAGAATAACGTTGCAGGTACTGTTCACCAAGCCATGTACATGTACCATAAACTTTGACAGATTCAAAATTTCTCAATAGAAGGACTGAAATTAAAAAGACAATTGTGCATACTCAAGGATCCATTTCCACACCAATATGTGAGTCTTCAAGAAACTCTAAACTATGAAGCACATAGAGGTTCAATTATAAGGATTGTTATAGAAAGAACATTAACAAAGTTTTCCTGTAAACTGAATAGTGAACCTGACTTCCTGTCGCTTTAACCAGAGTCTAGGAGGAAGATATTTATGTCAGTAGGTCAGATGCAGCACCAGGACCACAAGTTGGAAAAGCAAATGTGTGACATGTGGGCAAGTTTGCTTTCAATGCTAATTTCGGTAAGGTGAAAAGAAACTGACACAGTCCTTAACCTTTTGATTACAGACAGATGAACAGACATAGTGGATTCCTAGCACAACTTTTTGCAGAGTGTATAAAAAACTTACGGCTTGTTGCTGGATGATGGTCGACACAGTGATTCAGGTCTCTGTTTAGCTGTCTGGACAAGGTACTTTTGGAAGAAATACAAAACATATTCAAAATAGAGTCTTACATACCGCAATTCACCGAAATTCAACTACCTGAAAATAAAACTCACCAACGAGACAAGTCAAAGAAAGACAACTCGTGGATGACCACAAACTCATCGATGTATTTGCACAGCTGCAAAGTGTTCTATGTAGTGGTGAGGATTTTCAACACTACATGGAATACTTTGAGAGAACCTTTAAATTATCGACCATTACAGAGGTCGTTCAAAACACAGCAAGCTGCAGTGTAACATTGAAATGAAAGAAGCCTCGTTACTCCATAGAGTGTTGGAATCTGCTACAACGCTTTTTAGCCAATGACGCCAGTACAACAATTTTTTTTAAGAAGGGTGGCATAGACACTTTCCATGTGTTGTCAACATATCGCACTCCCAACATTTACGAACTTCTCTCAAAGGAGAAGAGTCCAGAACTAAAACGGTTGTAAATTCCCTCATGCATGGTGAAGCGATCGATCTTCCCCACACAAAGAAAATTACAAGAAACAAAAAAAATATACTATTAATAGTATCTTCACTTTCTCCAAGGGTAGAAAATAGAAGTTATCTGAAATACATTAAGGGATAGGCACATAATATTGAAACATTCAGAATATTATGTTAAATGAGTAGATAAAAAACATAAACAAAATTAATCATTATTCGGCTTTTTTCCCAACTAGTTTCAATGAGTGTTGATAAATTATGCCGTATCTATGAGATGTCTTATCTATGAGCTGTTGTATCGATAACTTGTCTTGTCTACAAGTTGTTGTATCGATAACTCATCTTGTCTTAGTACTAGTTGTTGTATTGATAACTTGTCTTGTCTACGAGTTGTTGTATCGATGAACTGTCCTATCTATGAATTTTTTCGATGAGTTGTCATAGACCCAGCTCCCTAGAATGTTCTTCATTCCCTCTTACAGGTTTGTCACTACTTGTAATAAATGTTTGCGATTTCTTGTTTAGTCAATTACCTCTGCATATTCCACAGCTCTGGTTATCTTCTCCATCCTTCACAACACATGGACATCTAGAAATCATAAAACAGAGTTGTATTCAAATCATAGCAGAAAATGCATCAGGGCCCATGTAATTGGGGGGAGGGGGTTATCAAAACAAAGGGCAAACAAAACATCACTTCTAGTCATATGCCAGGGGAAAAAATTAGTCCATAGATAAGCTTTTATATATTTTTTTTAATTTCCTTTTTACAGTATGAAACTCTGTATAAATAAGTATGCTTAATGTAAGATTTCACTCTTACCCCTGCTTTTATATGTTGTACCTCAGGAATCTGAGGAATCTCACACTAGAAACATGTAAATAAATGACCCATATACCGGTAGTCTGGTTATTAATATCAGCAATATTTGTCGATTCATTCAAAATTCATTGCCTAGCTGAGGAGCTCAGCAGGTTAGCATGCGGACTGCAGAATTACAAATCACATGTTCAAGATCAGCAGGGTTTTTAAAAAAAAAAAATTCAGATTGCTTTCTATTAAAACTTTTTTTGTTGTTATCTGAGTAGCTTAGTACTTTAGCACATGGACTGCAGAATTATTGATCGCATGTTCAAGACTAGCAGAGTTTTTAATTTTTTCCAGATTGTTTTCTATTAACTGCATTTTTAGACTAAATAAAGTAAGTTTGAAAGTTTTCAATTTCAAAATGTTCTTGTACATATCCTCCACTTTCATTCATATCAAATTTCTCTGGTGTAGCATTCCTCCTTAACTGATTAATTCTGAACAGCAACAGAGTAAATATTACCATAAACAGGTGTTCTCGTGGTTTTATTGAAAACAAGAGGTACTGTGAGCAATGCTCACTAAGAATACCCCCCGCTTACCCCAATCTCCCAAAGGGTGTTGGTAATAGGTATAAACTATCTCTTTTCTGAGTGTAAAAAACAAATGGCATGACAAACCGAACCATATTGCTACTTCGATGTCCAGTGCACGTGACCTTTGACCTTTTGACCTCAAAATCGATAGGGAACATCTTCATCCCATGGGTAGTCCATATGTATGATATGGTGACTGTAGGTGGAAAGGATAATGCTTTAGAGCCCGGAAACCATATTGCTACTTCGATGTCCAGTGCACGTGACCTTTGACCTTTTGACCCCAAAATCGATAGGGAACATCTTCATCCCATGGGTAGTCCATATGTATGATATGGTGACTGTAGGTGGAAAGGATAACGCTTTAGAGCCCGGAAACCATATTGCTACTTCGATGTCCAGTGCACGTGACCTTTTGACCCCAAAATCGATAGGGAACATCTTCATCCCATGGGTAGTCCATATATATGATATGGTGACGGTAGGTGGAAAAGATAATGCTTTAGAGCCCGGAAACCAATGCATCTACAGACGGACGGACGGACAGACGGACGGACAACCCGATTCCAGTATACCCCCCCCCCCACACACACACAACTTGTTGCGGGGGGTATAATAATGGCAAACTCCTTGCAATGCTGAATAAGTGCAACACATCTCAACATGAAGAGAATTGTCTCTAAAACTGAGAACACAGTCAAGAAATTTCATATCAATATTGCTGTGTATTTAAATAGGAAAGGAGGCCGAAATCCAATGCACATCGTGTGTGTTTTTGTTTTGATTTATATATTTGCAGAAGTATCAGACATTTTAACACTTTTTCTTCTTTTTATGTGAAACACGCAGAGATGTATATGTACTTCATGGGTGTTTTTCTCCGTTGTACGGGATATGTTTACTATCGCTAGAGAGAGTTAATCGCGATTTAGCGAGAAGATCTCGCTAATGGGCAAGTGCTCCCAACCCGTTGAACCTGCTGTCGACCCCCTCTCAATGAAATTTAATCTTCAGTCACTTACATGCTATCATACCTCAGTAGAGAGTAATCATTTAATTTGAGTGCTAATGTATTAGACCGGAAACTTAGAAAATTGAATGCATAGCTCAAGACTTGGTCAAATGAGGGAATTTTATTGACTTTAATAAAATTTCCAACTCCTGTCACCTGTATTATCTGTAAATTTATTCTAGGTCTTCATAGAAAAAGCTAAAACTTTGCAACACTATCCGAACTTGGCAGGTTTCCATTACATTTTGATGTAGTGAAAAATATAATAAAATATGTAAACAGATTAGAAAATCTGGGTACTTCTTTTCCTCTACTAAATGCTGCATACATGCAAAGTAAGCATAATGCTTGTACATTAAAATCGCAGTCATGGTATGGTGTGGTACAAAAGTTATTTGGAATTGTTGGAATTAGAAACAATCATATTGCAATCAATAACCTATCAATTTTTAAGAAAAAATGTAAGGAATTGTTATGCCATCATTATTTGAAAGAATGGGGATATATTAGAAGTTTACAATATGGAAAGCTTGAAACTTATGTTAAATTTAAAACTAATTTTGTTTTTGAAAACTACTTAACACTCTTACCACCTGCACAACGTAAAGCACTTGCAAGATTACGTACATCAGCGCACAAT
The DNA here is from genome assembly GCF_947568905.1 of Ostrea edulis. NCBI lineage: Eukaryota > Metazoa > Mollusca > Bivalvia > Ostreida > Ostreidae > Ostrea > Ostrea edulis. Next base: position 26,823,534 of record NC_079165.1, on the reverse strand, counting down.
TTACCAGTAGAACGAGGTCGTTATTCAGGAATCCCTAGACATTTAAGATTTTGTACAAAGTGTTCTTCTTGTAAAATTGGTGATGAAATTCATCTAATTTTTGAATGTTCAACTTATAACTCACTCAGGCAGAACATGTATAAAATTATAAAACAACAATATGAACATTTTTCCAGTCTTGACAACATGAATAGATTAATATGGTTACTCAATTGTGAAAATACTGATGTACTTGTAGCCCTTTGCGATTTGATTAAAGAAGCAATATAAAATGAAGCATGTGAAAGTTCAAACCAATATGTTTATACATAATTATGCACTCATTGTAAACATGACATGTTGACTTAGTACCAATGCACCGTCCCATGGTATCTTTTGTATTACAGTCAATCATATGTACTTGTACTACGTGCCTTTTACTATTATTATGTGCCATTGCATATATTGTTATCATTTTCTACCTGTGTGCATTTCTGACTGTTTTGCATTAGGATACACGGGGGTACTACTAAACAGAGTACGTTAGAGTACGATAGAGTACTTTAGAGTATGCTAGTAAAATTTCAATATTTAATGCAATTCAATTGTTTATTTGTATGTATACCACTTAAATAAAGATGATTATAAAATAATAGTGCAATATTTGTAAAAAGTATTTGGTATTTTAGTGATATTTTGACCAGAAAACATTAAATGTATTGAAGATTTACGGCATCCCGATCCCGATTATTAGTAGTTTGTTTTGAAAAAGTATTAAATTTGATCGGGATCGGAATCAAACGGTAAACTTTAACTTACAATAATTCCTAAAATAATGAAAACAAACACAATATATTCCAGATATACATTTATTAGGTTAAACTAAAGTAAGAACATCTACGAACAGCAGTTAAATTGCATTAAATTATGAAATTTTACTAGCGTACTCTAAAGTACTCTATCGTACTCTGTTTAGTAGGACCGTTACACACGGTGGTACTTACATATATTACATCAAGTAATGTCTCGTGTTATGTACATTGTCTAAGCTCATACTACTAGTATTACTGTATATTATGTGTGAACCCTATGAAACCATATTTGCACATATGCACTCATTATAAACATGACATGTTGATCTAGTACCAATGCACCGTCCCGTGGTATCTTTTGCATTACAGTGGAGTATTAATCATATATACTTATACTACCTTTACTATTATTACATGTAGTGTTGTTATGTACATGTGTATATATATATATATATATATATATATATATATATATATTCCTGTGTGTATTTCTGACTGTTTTGCATTAGGATACACGGTGGTACTTACATATACAAATAAGTATTATCATGTTCAAAATGTCTCATGTATGAACATTGCTCATACTAATAGTGCATATTTTGCTCTTGTTTTGTTCATTTCTTTTTATCGACATTTTTTTTAATAAACATTGCACATTGAAATGTTAACAATCATGTATGCTGTATGCCCGAGAGGGCCCTAATTTGGAAATAAATCATATTCTATTCTATACTAATAGTAATACAGAACGAAAGTGATTTAAGGCTTGAGTTAATTATTAAAAACCATTTTCACCGATCTTCCTTACCCAAACAATGCATTTATCTTCAGGCTTGAATTTCCAGTAAAAACAGTTGGTTACTTTGATATCTTCTAAGTTCTAGACGCCAAAATCGTAAACTTAAAACTGTAAAGACGGTACGATGTTGTCACATTCTGAATAATGTAAACCCCGAACCCGAGCTTATTTATTTGTTGTAACGCGAAACTTTCAAGAATAAACGCGTTATAACGCATAATGTTCGCGAACTTTCGCGTTATATAATGCCAAACTGTCGCAAATAAATGGGAAACTTTTGCCTTATAACGCAGAAATACGTTGACATAAACCCCAATTAATCTATTGAATACGCTCAATTTTAAGAAAGCTGCATGGAATAATTTGTTCACTATTTACAATGAAGAATAACGATAGACTGTCCAGCTGTACTCTGTATTCTATATATGTTTATCTCTTGATATAATTTAACTGGTTCATCTTATTGACCTTTGATTTCTTTGTACTTTAAAAAAAAATTGAACATGATTTGTGTTATTAATTGAGAGGTCGTACATTCTAAGTTTTAAAACTCTAGGCAATAAAATATGTTCAAACAAAAAGTACATCAATTGACAAAGTTATAAAGCAATAAGTTACAAAGATTGCTGTGAAAATTTTATAGGTTTTTCCCCAAAGATAGCAACCAAGGGACATAACTTCTGAAAATATTATCTGAAGAAGATGACTTACGGTCACAAAGTGCTTTCTAGGGCATTCTGACCGATTTTTCTGCTTATGGAATGAATGAAAGGTGAAAATAGCAAACAGTGATCACTCTCATAACTCCCATAAGCAATAAAAATTAGAGATTTGGGCAAACACGGACCCCTTGACACACCAGAGGTGGGGTCAAGTGCCTAGGAGGAGTAAGCATCCCCTGTCGACAGGTCACACCCGCCGTGAGCCCTATATCTTGATCGGGCAAACGGAGTTATCCGTAGTCAAAAGCAGTGTGCCAAGAACGGCCTAGCAGTCGGTATGAAACACGTCAGACAGCATTTGACTCAATGATAGGTCGTATTGGCAAACTGGATCGTTATAACGACCATAGAATGCTGCGAAATGCTTACTTTAGGACTGTAGGAACCCCTGCACTATCAACTTGTTTGTCAGTAGCCTGCTTCGATTTTAAAACTGACCATGAGCAAAACAAATTCTTGCGTATCGAATCAGTTGAAAAGATTTAAGCAATGTTTACTCAATAATACAACATGAATTGAGCGAATTAGTGGTTGATAATCAACAGGGGCGGATCCAGGAATTTTCGAAGGGGTGGGGGTCCTAGTGACATTTTAAGGCTTTGTTTCAGTAGAGGGAATTTAATTTTAAACTCCGGTCTTTGTTAGAAGCCGTTGTTAACTTTAAAAAACACAGGTATTCATTAATTGCAAATATTAATTCTACTTTGTATTCAATCAAATTTCAATAGCATAATAGTATATAAAAAAACCACACACCAAACATAAAGTCAGTATTCGTTCATTGCACTCATTAATCATGGGTTCCTGTTTTACATATAAAATATTTCGCGTTCTAACGCGAGAGTAACGCATTTATTCGTGAAAGTTTCGCATTATAACGCAAAAAGTTATGCGTTCATTCGTGAAGGTTACATGTTGGGTTTTTTTCCGCGAACGTTACGAGTTAATTATATATACATGTATATAGTGTGAAAGTTACGTGCTTATTTGCGAATGTTCCTCTCTATAACACATGAGATACGCATTCATTCGAGAAGGTTTCGTGCTATATTTGCGAACTTTATACGTCTATTCGCAAAAGTTTCGAGTTGTAACGAGAAGGTTACTCGTTTCTTTACGAAGGTTAAGCGTTTTAACGCAAAAGATACGGGTTTATTCGGGGGGGTTTTCTGTTACGAAGATGAGCTCGATGAATTTTTCTAGGTTTAAAAAGTGTGAACAATCAGAGACGCGCGTCCGCGTGGGCGGGGATCAATATAGGCATACATCCTGTCATGTGTGAAAAATTTCAAGAAAAAAGTAACGGTTCATATCTAAAGTATAAAATTATGTACTAATATCCTTCTTGATATAAAAGTTCTAGTCTGGAAAAAAAGGACAAGTCTGTTATTTATTATATGATTGTATGGATTGGATTGTATATTGTTTGCCCAGTAATTTTTGACTCATATATGGAGACGTCACCATTGCCGGTGAAGGGCTGCAAAATTTAGGCCTATGCGCGACGCTTACGGCCTTTGAGCAGGAAGATATCTTTATCGTGCCACACCTGCTATGACCCGGGACAACGGTTTTTGCTGTCCCATCCAAAGGACCGCCCCATCTAGTCACCTCTTACGACAAGCAAGGGGTACTGAGGACCTATTTTAACCCAAATCCACACAGGGCCATAAGGTTCATTGGAAGATACGGATACCGACATTGAAACAGACGATGAGGACGAGGCTTGGGGTAAAAAAACTGAGTGGAGTGGATTGATAATAATCTGGAATAAGCTATACAACCAAATGCTAGATGTATGAACAAAATACGCATATGTAATGAAGATTCAAAATGACGACACGCGTATGATCAATCTGTTTGGTTCCCTGTCATCCAATGCTCTGTCAATTTTAAATGTTCATAATTTGGTATAGTTTGTACCAGTTACAGGGGCGGATCCAGGAATTGCAGTTACGGGGGATGCCACTTTATAAGGCAGGGGGTCTGGGGGCCCGGAAGCTCCTGGGGTTTTACCGATTTTATAGGGCTTGAAATATGTCTCCTGTTTAGTCATTTGTACTATTTTCTATCATTTTTGATAAGGTGGAATTAATAAAATGACGCAAATTTTAAGGGTTTTTGGAAAAAAAATTAAGTTATCCCAATAAAGTAATTAAAGAAATCAACAAGATTTTGTTATTTATTTCTCCGGGATCGGAAGAAATTATTGCTTCTTTTATCGTCTAGTACATTTTTCTAAACAAGATACCACGATTTACCTTAAATTTGAAAATTTTAGGGGGGGGGGGGGGCGCCGGCTGCGCCCCCCTTAAATCCGCCACTGAGTTAGACCGAGAAAGAAACACCATGTTACAAGCATGCAGTGTAGACTGGTCAGAAGCTAAAGCTAAATATCTGATTCATTGAGGTGAACTATTAAATCAGGGTATGAGGACTTGAAAAAAAAATTTACTCCCAATACAAGGTGATGAAATATAAATTGGTAATTCATCATGGTCATTGTTTTTAGAAGGCTGTGGAAGTGGGACACAGCTGCTTGCTGCAGTGACAAATCTTTTAACACTCCCTTTTTTATACATTAAAATGTGAATGTTGGCAAATGTCTTTGAAGCTCCCCTTTAATCTAAGACCATTTTTCTGTCATATATTGAATTAGACAAATGCAAAAAGGCAACACTGTCTGTGAACAATGCATTACACTGAGTTAGCTTTGTTATTTGGTTTTTAGACGGGACAGTCGAGGCCTCAAAATTAACGGAAGCCGTGCCGAGGGCTTGGGGTAATTTATGGAGTGGAGCGGAGTGGAGTCGTGGAGTCATGGAGAGGAGTCTCTGTGCATTGTTATTAGTATCACATGTATCCCCCAACCGCCACTCTTTAGTTTAGAGTAATGTAACTCTCAACACCCCCATCCGGTAGAAATGGATGTGCTGGAATTTGGTTCAATCTGTTTGTTCTACATGTACTTTAGTTGCACACACACCTGTCAAAGCCCCTTCATCCCCTTAGGTGTGAGGAAAATTTTCCTGTCCCAAGCGCTAACAATGAGGTCAGATTTATGACCTGCAATGCCAGATAATCTCTTCATCATTTTAACACTGTGCACTGCATGGCTTTCGCAATGGCATTTCCAATTCATGTGTTTTTATTAAAATAGCTGAGTATTTTTTTTATGAATTATAGATTGATATAACATACCAATATTATTGATAAATTGACAGAAGTAAATCTAGTATTTTATTGGGTAGCACATGAGACAGATTAAAATGGAAGGGGTTTAGCCTCTCTCCACAGCAGTGTAAGAGGGGCTAAGACATTACATGATTTTTTTTAACTTATCTTATTTGTTTGGCTATAGTATATGTTGCATGATTAGCAGGGCCATAATTCAAGTGCAATTATTTTATGCTAATAGTGAAATTACGTTAATGCTATATTAATTTCTGGTTAAGAATTGCAAAATCATGGTCAGTTAATTCCTTCAGTAATGCATGGTAATTCTTTTATTTTATTTGTAAGCAATTCTATTAAAGTCCTGTGTTGTGGTTTGTAAATGTTTATCCTATATATGATAAACATGAATTTTATTCATTGACTCCACTCCATGACTCCACAACTCCACTCCACTCCACTCCATAAATTACCCCAAGCCCGTGCCGAGAACACATGATGAATCTACGTGGAAGATAGTCTGGTCCCCGCCCCCGCCACCCCTTGATCACTCCCAAAACGAGTGATCAAGGAGTGGCGGGGGCGGGGACCAGACTACGTGGAAGAAAACAATCTCTACCCAGAGTTGTCGTTCCTTGCTCTCACTTACAAAGAGTCAGATTGACAAAGAGCAAGGAACGACAACTCTGGGTAGAGATTGGGAAGAATTGCGCTGATCATTTTGTACACAGATTTTAAAAATATAAGATCAATATTTTGAGAGAAAAAAATCTTAATATTTTTCATTGATTTATTAGATGAATTTGAATTATCTTTCAAACAAAAACGACAAACTTCCGCCAGAGTTCGTTTGCTTATTCGTAGGTGACGTAATGAGGCCTCGACGGGGAGTTTGACAAAAACGATTGTTGTTTTCATGAGCAATTATTCTTACTTTGTTTACATCCGGCCTTTTTTACGGAAGAAACCGAGAATATGCGAATGTATCCGGAGTTTGTCGTGTTATTTCGCAGCTCAGTTAAGGCTATCCGAGAAAAATCACAGTGCTGTTATAAATGTACCTCTGTACATGTGCACTTCGCACCATATGACGTCACAATGAAAAAAGTACCTCACAGCGTACATGTTCTGATAGTTGTATCGCGGGGGAAGTGTCATAATATTTTGTCGTTATTTACTACTGTTATCAAGTGATAAGCTGTATACGTGAAAAGATATATATATCTTGTCAAATGAATATATATATATAATATACATATATATAATATACATATTATTCCTTTATGATATCAAATCATTTTTGATATATAGTATGCACGAAGGTGATATTCATATTATATTGTGACCTTGAAATCGCCCCTAATCTGAATGACTGATGCGTTTAAAAATTCCCTCATGTACATAAATAATCTCATACTACAGAAACAGCGGTTCCAAAAGTTGTCATAGCCGAGGGGTGGTGATGGGGATAAGCTCCCAATGTCTATAAAATGCTCCTCATGGCGTGCGCCTCTAATAGCCTCTGACAACCAAGTCCAGCTCCTAGCCTGCTCGTGTGGTTTGCATCAAGCCCGGCGGAACTGCTACTACTGATAGGAGAAGGGGTGAAGGCGGGTTACCTGGCGCCTGAAAACCAGTGCTTTGGGTAGATGGGGCTCATCAGTCTGGGAGGACAGCTCATCTAAGAGAAGGAAAACTCTGATTCCAAACCTCTGCTGCCTTGCGGCCATACCCACTTATGGGAAAGGCTAGGTGAAGGAAATCACTGATATAAAAACCAATGGGCGGACTGTGCTCAATATCCAGGGATGGAAAGCAGTCTAGGAAGGAAATTCCAAAATTAAACCACCTTTCCTCGAGGTTATTAGAGGTTTGCGCAGGGCCAACAACCCTACCTATAAAAAAGTCAAGTTACAGAAGCATCAACGACAAACCAAAATCAACATAACCTGGGCCAGATTGGGCCTACTTCAAGAGGAACTATGATGCTGTGCAATGAAAGCCGAAAGGAAGCTGCAGGGCTGACTCCCTTTCTGACACCCAGGAAAACCATCAGACTCGCTACTTGGAACATCAGAACAATGTATGAAGCAGGAAGAACAGCACAAGTAGCAAAGGAGATGAAGCACTACAACATTTGTCTCCTAGGACTGAGTGAGACGAGGTGGCTACAGACAGGACAGTTGAGGCTGACCACCGGAGAAACAGTGTTGTATTCAGGACACACCACGGAGAGAGCCCCCCACACCGAAGGTGTAGGCCTGATGCTATCCCCGGAGGCACAACGCGCTCTTATCGGATGGGAACCTGTCAACTCACGGATAATAACAGCTAAGTTCAGCACCAAGAAAAGCAAGATCAAATTGAACATCATCCAGTGTTATGCCCCCACCAACGACACTGATGACGAAAAGAAAGACGCCTTTTACCAGCAACTACAGGCAGTCTTGGATAAAGTAGGGAAGAAAGATATGACAATACTTATGGGCGACTTCAATGCACAGATCGGAGCTGATAACACTGGCTACAATGAAGTCATGGGCACACATGGACTTGGCTACATGAACGAGAATGGCGAGAGATTTGCAGACCTATGCTCCCTTAACCAGCTTGTAATAGGAGGAAGCATTTTCCCTCATAAACGGATTCACAAGGCCACATGGAGATCCCCTGATCATTTTACAGAAAATCAGATCGACCATATTTGCATCAGCAAGAAATTTCGAAGAGCATGGAAAGATGTCAGGGTGATGAGAGGAGCAGACGTTTCATCAGACCACCATCTGCTGATGACGGCAGTAAGACTACGCCTCAAAAAGTTTAACAACATGACAAACATGAGGACAAAGTACAACGTGAGTGTCCTCAAAACAAAGGAAGTGAGGACAGCATTCCACCTCAGCCTGTCCAACAGATTCCAGCCGCTACAAGACCAGCTAGAAAACAATGATACCAACATCGAGACCCAGTGGCAGCACATCAAGAAAGTGTGGCGAGACACATGTGAAGAAGTTCTCGGCAGATGAAAGGCACAACACAAAGAGTGGATATCTGTTGATACCAAGAGAAAACTGGAGGCGAGGAAGGAAAAGAAAGCGGCACTGAACACAAGCCGGACAAGAGCAGCAAAGGCAAAAGCTCAAGAGCACTACACAGCCACAGATAAAGAAGTCAAGAAAAGCATCAGGAAAGATAAACGGGATCATATAGACAATCTGGCCAAACAAGCTGAAGAAGCAGCGGGACAGGGAAACTTGAGAGAACTGTATATGGTCACAAAGAAGCTCTCCAACAAGTTCCAGCAGACAGACAAGCCAGTGAAGGACAAGAACGGGAACCCTCTCACAACAACAGAAGAACAATTGAAGAGATGGGTAGAACACTTTGGAGAGCTATTAAATAGACCAACACCAGATATGCCTCCAGACATACAACCAGCCAATGCAGACCTTCCTATCGACTGCGACAAGCCAACAAAGACAGAGATCAGGAGAGCAATTACCACACTTAAGAATGGAAAAGCAGCAGAGCCTGACGAGATACCAGCGGAAGCCATCAAAGCTGATACAGAGACAGCTGTTAACATCTTGCACAACCTCTTCAAGAAGATCTGGGAGGAAGAGAACGTCCCAGAGGAATGGAAAGAAGGCATCCTCATTAAGTTACCAAAGAAGGGTGATTTGAGGGACTGCAGTAACTACCGGGGAATTATGCTCCTGTCAGTGCCTAGCAAGGTCCTCAACAGGATCCTTCTCGAGAGGATGAAAGAGGCAGTGGACCCAAAGCTCCGTGACCAGCAGGCTGGTTTTAGACGCAACAGATCATGTGCTGACCAGATAGCCAGTCTGCGCATCATCATCGAACAATCACTGGAGTGGAAGTCACCCCTCTATATCAACTTCATCGACTACGAGAAAGCGTTCGACAGCGTGGACCGTGAGACACTGTGGAAGATACTGAGACACTATGGAGTACCCGAGAAGCTCGTCTCCCTGATCCGTAACACCTACCAAGGCATGACATGCAGGGTTACCCATGCTGGCCAGATGTCAGAGAGTTTTGAGGTCAAGACAGGAGTTCGACAAGGATGTTTGCTGTCACCATTCCTCTTCCTCTTGGTTATTGACTGGATCATGAGGACTACCACATCAGGCAGGAATAATGGTATACAGTGGACACTCCTGACGCAACTCGACGATCTCGACTTTGCCGATGACCTGGCTCTCCTTTCACACAAACACAGTCAGATGCAGGACAAAACAACTCACCTTGTAACAACATCAGCAGGAACGGGACTCAAGATCAATTTGAAGAAAACAGAATTGATGAAGATCAACACCACTGTCCAATTACCAGTCACAGTTGGTGGTGAGTCCATCAAAGAAGTTGAGTCTTTCATCTACCTGGGGAGTGTGATGGACAGACAGGGTGGCACAGACCGCGACATCAAGTCAAGAATCGGCAAGGCACGAGCAGCGTTTACCATGCTAAAGAACATATGGGCCTCAAAGAACATACGCATTACTACCAAACTGCGGATCCTCAACTCCAATGTTAAGTCCGTCTTGCTGTATGGAGCAGAGACATGGAGAATGACCGAAACAACCCTGCAGAAGATCCAGACATTTTACAACACCTGTCTCAGGCGCATCTTCAACATCCGATGGCCTGAAAAGATCACAAATGAAGAACTATGGAAGAGAGCAGGGCAGGAACCCATAGATATACAAATCAGACGTAGGAAGTGGGGCTGGATTGGACACACCCTAAGGAAGCCACCTTCCAGCACCACACGCCAGGCTCTGACCTGGAACCCACAGGGTAAGAGAAAGAGGGGACGTCCAAGAAACACCTGGAGGCGTGACTCAGAAGTAGAACTAAAAGCGCAGGACATGACCTGGCATGACGCCACAAAAGCAGCCCAGAATCGTGTTCGTTGGAGGACTGTCGTAGATGGCCTATGTTCCTCACGGAACGACAGGCCTAAGTAAAAGTAAGTACAGAAACAGTGGCAAAGTTCAGGTTCATCTGCTATAAGACAATACGAATTTTTCTGCTATATAATCTAGATATATTTATGCGTTTGAAAAGAGCGGGGAACACTTTCTGTCTTGTATATGAACGGTATGATATATATATATATATATATATATATATATATATATATATATATATATATATATAAGAATGTGAACAACCCTGGTAATTCGCTGACGACTGTTAATATGTTGTTAAATTACAGCATGGTTAGTTCGAGTATGCATTTGCTCCCAACACTTTTCATGTTAAGGATTTTTATTTATTTTTTTCTGAGTATATCAATAAAAATTCAGATGGTTACCCGCATGAACCTGAACTTTTGTTCACAAGTAGGGCCTCTTGCTGTTTTCCAAAAATAAAGTGTTACGTGATATTTGAGGGGAATTTACGGTAGCTCAGTCACAGTCAACATATGGGTAGTATCGTTTCGGTGTTTAACCGTAACAAGTGTAATGATATCTGTGAATCTGAGATGCAATTTCACCCCGTGATTATTGTGCATTTGACTATGGAAGCCCTTAACCTAGTTGCGTTATTCTATGCACGCAAAAAATAGTTTTAATGCAAGCCAACTATATCACCCCCGACAACTGTACAGGCGAGTTTTTTGGACGTTTTTCTTATTTATTTTGAGGTCAAAAGGTCAAAGTCTCTTTTTCACTATATACTGTAGATTTGAGCTTGCCTCTAACTTTTATACATGTACTTGCTGGTGCATGTTTATCAGACTTCAAATCCTGATGACATTCGATCATGATTCATGTTGCTTTTGAAATACAAAGGTCAAGGTCATTGTTACACTAAATACCTATTGCGGCTATTCAAAGCTTCATACTTATAAATCATATAAAATATGTGCATGTTTTTACTTCGTGAATGCAAGCGTGCATAATTTTCCAAACTGCAACTCGGCTATACGCATCTTTGATGCTTAATATTTTGAAATTATATAATTTACAGCTTTTTATATTATATTATTAAAAAACAAAGATGTCTGGCTTGTGGACTTGTATATTTATAATTGACTATCACATGTATATATATTTCATTGCATAGGAAACTTCTAGTCCTAATATGTGTCGAAAAATTTGAAATTATGTAAATAATTTGTTAAAATGTTTACAATTTACATGTACATATTTACAGTTCTAGTAGTTTAGAAACTACTTCTATGTCCCCGAGATCGAATATCGGGGGCATATTGTTTTTGTCATGTCTGTCATTCTGTAATTCTGTCTGAAACTTTAACCTTGCTAATAATATTTGAACAGTAAGTGATAGAGCTTTGATATTTCATATGAGCATTTCTTGTGACAAGACCTTTTTGTGGGTATCAACATTTTTGACCCTGTGACCTCACCTTGGAGTTTGACCTACGTTTTAAAACTTTAACCTTGCTAATAACTTTTGAACAGTAACTGATAGAGCTTTGATATTTCACATAAGTATTCCTTGTGACAAGACCTTTCCGTTTGTACTAAACCTTTTGACCTTGATATTTGACATACTTTTAAAAAGATTGACATTGGTCTTAACTTCTAAATGGTAAATATTAGAGCTTTCATATTGCACTTGAGCATTTCTTGTGACAAGATCTTTCTACTGGTACCAAGATATTTGTCATTGTGACTTTGGTCATCTTTGGAATTGGCCATTATCGGGGGCATTTTGTGTTTCACAAACACATCTTGTTTTATACAAGTTTGGAGTGTCTACATGTCCATTTCATTATAACCTTTTCTTTGATATATAAAATAGCGATGGAAACCCAGCATTGCAATTTATTTAACCCTGATCAGGCATCAGTCTGTATTACTAACTCAAAATCTCACATTGCAACAGTATTATATTCTTTACACAATCATGGTTCACTGTTCTATATCGATGTTATTACTATTCAACAGTAATGCTTTTACAATTGTTAATTGTCCAGATACTGGTATATGCATAATATTCTAAAATGTCTGAATTTGCAGCACTTCATGTCATAATGTTTCACTTGAGAAGAAGTCTGTCTTGTGGACTTGTTTATTTATGTTGGACTGTAACATGTAAATATTTTTAATTGCATAGGAAACTTCTAGCCCAAATGTGTGTAAAAAAAATTGAAATTACTATGTTACCAGTTTTGTTACAATGTTTACAATTTACATGTTCTTGTTTACAGTTTTAGTAGTTTAGAAAAATTTCTTTACTAAAGAAAGAACTGGAGTGTTTACATATCCACTTGATTGTAACCTTTCATGTGTTATTGACAGGTTGTATTGAGCAATTCCAAAGTATGCCATTATCAATATTATCTTTAACATTTGGTTTCATTATGTTGGTCCATAAAAAATAAGCTATTAAACATATACTGTCATATGTCAACCTATCATATGTTATCTTTCTGTTTTGTTGACATATTAAACTTTGTTCCATACCTGTATCTATATTTTTTTTCATTTACTTTATTATAGCATTCATGCTTTTTCACAAGAGTTCAGCACCTGATTTAGCTATGAAGAGCTAAGTGCATAAGTTAAAATTGTGACCCTCACTATGAGATACAAACCAAGAATATTGAGGTTTAATAAGGAAGGAACTATCTCGGCGAAATGATAACAAAGAATATCAGTTCTGGATCATATTGATTAAACAAAACTGGCCACAAGACTAGGAGGTCACAATACAAGCATTTCTTTAGATATTCGTTTTGGCCTCAAAACCATTAAAAAGGAACAGACTTCAAGAAAATTTCGATTTTGAACACTTCTTTTCTTGTATCAAAAACACGAATAGGAAGTTGTACGTAAATCTGCAATTCAAGACCTATGTCTGATTAAAGTATTTGTCCGGGGAGTTTTCATATGAATTGTCATATTAGCATAACTGCACCATTTCTGAAAGTTATTCATTGAATAATTTGACCCCATCTTTCAGTACTTTCAAGACTTTGATTATGTAGCATGATTGAATATTGATTTTTTTTTCGCGTTACGAAAAATAATTGTCCAAACGACATGTAAATAGTACTTACGGGTGTGTCTTGTTACTAGGTTTCAGGTGTTATTTGAGTTACAGCCAATGAGATTTCAATATTGGGTAAACGTGTTCAATGATAGAAAGGTTATTATTGAGTGTTCACTTTCTAGCGCACACTCTCATGAGCAAGTCGAGTTTTCTATTAATATTTTCATTAAGCCTATTTCTTCATTGTAAAGTCCATGGAAATGATATCCATATTTCATACATGTATACAAGAGTGAGGTTCCGCCACTCAGTTTTTGCTTACTCCGCAATATTGCCGCGGATACACAGGTTTCCATATTGGGTTTTCAAAAATTGGGTTTTTTTTATCTATGGTTTTCCTGGGCGGTGAAGGAGGCTTATGTTTATTTGGTATGAATACGCAATGTTATATCAATACTGCGTTGTTTACATGTTGGTGAGAAAATAAACCTGGCGTCAACCTGCATGGTGCGCTGTAAAGCAGTCATATTTCTATTATAATTGCTACATGTAGGTACAAAGTGTATTGAAGTGTGGACAGAAGCAAGCTGACATCAATTCTACATTTCCACACAGGAAATGAAGGACGGAGAATGACCTTTGTGTGTCCACATGGTGCACAACATCACAGACTAGCTTTTGACGGTCACTCCACTCCACTCCACTCAGATTTTTAATTTACCCCCAAGCCACGAGGACGATAAGATTTGTCCCGGTAGTAGACATGATGAGTCCGGAAATATCTGACCTTTTCCTGGCTATTTTACCGTGCCAGGGAAGTTTTCCTCGGGTATTTCGGACTGGATGATGATGAACACTGTCTGGATCCAGAAGAATTTGCTATTTCAGGACCCAGTTAGCAAATTCGTCCAAGAAGGTAGAAGCTAAATCACGATTGTTGAAAAAAAGGAGACTTGTTACTGAAAAATTACAAAGAACAATTAAGGGACCGGTCAATATTTATTGGGGGATTTGGGACCGGTGCATTCCATGTTACCATTTATAAAAAAAACTATGTCCTATCTTTTAAGAATACAAAAAAAGTTGTTGTCCTATATCAGATGTGTAATAATAAATCCTATCTAATAAATAAATATACATGTATGATTAAACAAAATTTTTACTTCATTTTATAAATCTCTTGAGTTCTTCATAATTCGCACTTAAAATTTGTCTTTCCATTGCTATATCAGCAATCTATATTTCTTTTCATTTACTTTATTATAGCATTCATGCTTTTTCACAAGAGTTCAGCACCTGATTTAACTATGAATAGCATAAGTTAAAATTGTGACCCTCACTATAAGATACAAACCAAGAATATCGAGGTTTAATAAGGAAGGAACTATCTCGGCGAAATGATAACAAAGAATATCGAGTTCTGGATCATATTGATTAAACAAAACTGGCCACAAGACTAGGAGGTCACAATACAAGCATTCCTTTAGATATTCGTTTTGGCCTCAAAACCATAAAAAAGGAACAGACTTCAAGAAAATTTCGATTTTGAACACTTCTTTTCTTGTATCAAAAACACGAATAGAAAGTTGTACGTAAATCTGCAATTCAAGACCTATGTCTGATTAAAGTATTTGTCCGGGGAGTTTTCATAGGGCTTGAAATATGTCTCCTATGCAGTCATTTTTACTATTTTCTGTCATTTTTAATAAGGTGAAAGTAATAAAACTCCGAGAGTGAAAGAAATTGCTTCTTTTATCGTTTACATTTTTCTAAATAAGAAACCACGATTTACCTTAACTTTGAGAAGTGTAAAGCATAGGAATATATACGTCACAAGCAAAACAGCAAAAATAGTTTTATAAACAAAGATATTTCAGAAAAGGTTGCAACTACATGTAGATCACAGGCACTTGTTTCATACACGGGTCCCCCCTCGACAAGTGTCTGTGGTAGATCATGTGCATGGGAAAAGCAGTACATATATGATTTGCAAATCGGGTGTATACAAAAATCAGTGTTATACCAAAATATGAATAATAAACTAGGAGGATTTTTGCAGTTTTTGAAGCACCATCTCTTTGTCTGAAGTTTTATTATATAGATATTCACTCAATACATGTGTTCCTCCCGATATTCTCTCAATAACATAAAAATTGGGAAAATTTAAATAATTGGGTCAGGGCCGTAAGTAGGGTTCTAAATCAGGGGAGGCAGGGGATTGGGGGCCGCCGATTGACTTTACGACTGAAAATGACACTTTTTAAATCCCAATTTATCATGTTTGTGTTTCATTTGTACTATGTAAAGAATCGTAATATGGTGTCAAAGACAAAGGTGCTTGTCTTCATTTTAAACATATATCCTATAATATAACATTTATATAATTTTATTTTCTTTTTTGCCAAAAAATCAGACGAGGCAGTTGCCTCGTCTGCCTCATCGGCAGTTACGGCCCTGAAATTGTTAGTTGCACGTGCTAATTTCCGCGGTTGTTTGTGGGAATTGTGGGAACATTACAGTTATACATGATCTGGGATCATAAAAGATGCAAAGATGAAAAAACACACGAAATTAA